>NW_028296400.1:0-40000 GCF_964197995.2 Scardinius erythrophthalmus
GATGTAGGCAGGGAAAATTTTCTGCTATGTTGACTTTTGTCCATAACCTACTTTTGCAAACTAGTCCCTGGTTTTTCGCCCGATCGGAACCAAACCAGTCTAGGACAATTCTCTGGACTCTCTAGATCAATAATTATCAAAAAAAAGTTGAACTTTGGCATTTGCGTGGCTGTAACAGGGTCATTTAGAAAAGGGGCGTGGCAAAATACGCTCAAAAGCCTATAAATCCCAAAGGAAAACTCAGAACTTCACCAAAATTGATGAGCATATGTGTCAGAACATGGTGAGGAAGCATGCAGAGTTTCATGGAATTATATCGGACCATAGGTGGCGCTATAACTGGCAAAAAAGCCTTCATTCTTATTAGGGGTTCAAGCATGAAATGGCTGAAACCTATTGAATTGTAAGGATTCGTAAAACGCATCGCGCAGGACAAACCGTAAGGCCTAGAGACTTGAAACCTGGCCAGATGGTAGGCCTCAATTTGGGGACAACCTATCAGAGTATGACCCCGATTGGCCCATAGGTGGCGCTACAGCAACCAAAAGTTCAAAATCGCTCATATCTCTTAGACCGTTTGTCCCAGGATCAAGTGTCTTATATCGTTGGAATCCTTGGCTCAAGGCGGACAAAATGGCTATCTCCGATTTGGATGTAGCAGGGAAAATTTTCTGCTATGTTGACTTTTGTCCATAACCTACTTTGCAAACTAGCTGGTTTTTCGCCCGATCGGAACCAAACCAGTCTAGGACAATTCTCTGGACTCTCTAGATCAATAATTATCAAAAAAAAGTTGAACTTTGGCATTTGCGTGGCTGTAACAGGGTCATTTAGAAAAGGGGCGTGGCAAAATACGCTCAAAAGCCTATAAATCCCAAAGGAAAACTCAGAACTTCACCAAAATTGATGAGCATATGTGTCAGAACATGGTGAGGAAGCATGCAGAGTTTCATGGAGATCGGACCATAGGTGGCGCTATAACTGGCAAAAAGCCTTCATTCTTATTAGGGGTTCAAGCATGAAATGCTGAAACCCTATTGTAATTGTAAGGATTCGTAAAACGCATCGCGCAGGACAAACCGTAAGGCCTAGAGACTTGAAACCTGGCCAGATGGTAGGCCTCAATTTGGGGACAACCTATCAGAGTATGACCCCGATTGGCCCATAGGTGGCGCTACAGCAACCAAAAGTTCAAAATCGCTCATATCTCTTAGACCGTTTGTCCCAGGATCAAGTGTCTTATATCGTTGGAATCCTTGGCTCAAGGCGGACAAAATGGCTATCTCCGATTTGGATGTAGGCAGGGAAAATTTTCTGCTATGTTGACTTTTGTCCATAACCTACTTTTGCAAACTAGTCCCTGGTTTTTCGCCCGATCGGAACCAAACCAGTCTAGGACAATTCTCTGGACTCTCTAGATCAATAATTATCAAAAAAAAGTTGAACTTTGGCATTTGCGTGGCTGTAACAGGGTCATTTAGAAAAGGGGCGTGGCAAAATACGCTCAAAAGCCTATAAATCCCAAAGGAAAACTCAGAACTTCACCAAAATTGATGAGCATATGTGTCAGAACATGGTGAGGAAGCATGCAGAGTTTCATGGAGATCGGACCATAGGTGGCGCTATAACTGGCAAAAAGCCTTCATTCTTATTAGGGGTTCAAGCATGAAATGCTGAAACCCTATTGTAATTGTAAGGATTCGTAAAACGCATCGCGCAGGACAAACCGTAAGGCCTAGAGACTTGAAACCTGGCCAGATGGTAGGCCTCAATTTGGGGACAACCTATCAGAGTATGACCCCGATTGGCCCATAGGTGGCGCTACAGCAACCAAAAGTTCAAAATCGCTCATATCTCTTAGACCGTTTGTCCCAGGATCAAGTGTCTTATATCGTTGGAATCCTTGGCTCAAGGCGGACAAAATGGCTATCTCCGATTTGGATGTAGGCAGGGAAAATTTTCTGCTATGTTGACTTTTGTCCATAACCTACTTTTGCAAACTAGTCCCTGGTTTTTCGCCCGATCGGAACCAAACCAGTCTAGGACAATTCTCTGGACTCTCTAGATCAATAATTATCAAAAAAAAGTTGAACTTTGGCATTTGCGTGGCTGTAACAGGGTCATTTAGAAAAGGGGCGTGGCAAAATACGCTCAAAAGCCTATAAATCCCAAAGGAAAACTCAGAACTTCACCAAAATTGATGAGCATATGTGTCAGAACATGGTGAGGAAGCATGCAGAGTTTCATGGAGATCGGACCATAGGTGGCGCTATAACTGGCAAAAAGCCTTCATTCTTATTAGGGGTTCAAGCATGAAATGCTGAAACCCTATTGTAATTGTAAGGATTCGTAAAACGCATCGCGCAGGACAAACCGTAAGGCCTAGAGACTTGAAACCTGGCCAGATGGTAGGCCTCAATTTGGGGACAACCTATCAGAGTATGACCCCGATTGGCCCATAGGTGGCGCTACAGCAACCAAAAGTTCAAAATCGCTCATATCTCTTAGACCGTTTGTCCCAGGATCAAGTGTCTTATATCGTTGGAATCCTTGGCTCAAGGCGGACAAAATGGCTATCTCCGATTTGGATGTAGGCAGGGAAAATTTTCTGCTATGTTGACTTTTGTCCATAACCTACTTTTGCAAACTAGTCCCTGGTTTTTCGCCCGATCGGAACCAAACCAGTCTAGGACAATTCTCTGGACTCTCTAGATCAATAATTATCAAAAAAAAGTTGAACTTTGGCATTTGCGTGGCTGTAACAGGGTCATTTAGAAAAGGGGTGTGGCAAAATACGCTCAAAAGCCTATAAATCCCAAAGGAAAACTCAGAACTTCACCAAAATTGATGAGCATATGTGTCAGAACATGGTGAGGAAGCATGCAGAGTTTCATGGAGATCGGACCATAGGTGGCGCTATAACTGGCAAAAAGCCTTCATTCTTATTAGGGGTTCAAGCATGAAATGCTGAAACCCTATTGTAATTGTAAGGATTCGTAAAACGCATCGCGCAGGACAAACCGTAAGGCCTAGAGACTTGAAACCTGGCCAGATGGTAGGCCTCAATTTGGGGACAACCTATCAGAGTATGACCCCGATTGGCCCATAGGTGGCGCTACAGCAACCAAAAGTTCAAAATCGCTCATATCTCTTAGACCGTTTGTCCCAGGATCAAGTGTCTTATATCGTTGGAATCCTTGGCTCAAGGCGGACAAAATGGCTATCTCCGATTTGGATGTAGGCAGGGAAAATTTTCTGCTATGTTGACTTTTGTCCATAACCTACTTTTGCAAACTAGTCCCTGGTTTTTCGCCCGATCGGAACCAAACCAGTCTAGGACAATTCTCTGGACTCTCTAGATCAATAATTATCAAAAAAAAGTTGAACTTTGGCATTTGCGTGGCTGTAACAGGGTCATTTAGAAAAGGGGCGTGGCAAAATACGCTCAAAAGCCTATAAATCCCAAAGGAAAACTCAGAACTTCACCAAAATTGATGAGCATATGTGTCAGAACATGGTGAGGAAGCATGCAGAGTTTCATGGAGATCGGACCATAGGTGGCGCTATAACTGGCAAAAAGCCTTCATTCTTATTAGGGGTTCAAGCATGAAATGCTGAAACCCTATTGTAATTGTAAGGATTCGTAAAACGCATCGCGCAGGACAAACCGTAAGGCCTAGAGACTTGAAACCTGGCCAGATGGTAGGCCTCAATTTGGGGACAACCTATCAGAGTATGACCCCGATTGGCCCATAGGTGGCGCTACAGCAACCAAAAGTTCAAAATCGCTCATATCTCTTAGACCGTTTGTCCCAGGATCAAGTGTCTTATATCGTTGGAATCCTTGGCTCAAGGCGGACAAAATGGCTATCTCCGATTTGGATGTAGGCAGGGAAAATTTTCTGCTATGTTGACTTTTGTCCATAACCTACTTTTGCAAACTAGTCCCTGGTTTTTCGCCCGATCGGAACCAAACCAGTCTAGGACAATTCTCTGGACTCTCTAGATCAATAATTATCAAAAAAAAGTTGAACTTTGGCATTTGCGTGGCTGTAACAGGGTCATTTAGAAAAGGGGTGTGGCAAAATACGCTCAAAAGCCTATAAATCCCAAAGGAAAACTCAGAACTTCACCAAAATTGATGAGCATATGTGTCAGAACATGGTGAGGAAGCATGCAGAGTTTCATGGAGATCGGACCATAGGTGGCGCTATAACTGGCAAAAAGCCTTCATTCTTATTAGGGGTTCAAGCATGAAATGCTGAAACCCTATTGTAATTGTAAGGATTCGTAAAACGCATCGCGCAGGACAAACCGTAAGGCCTAGAGACTTGAAACCTGGCCAGATGGTAGGCCTCAATTTGGGGACAACCTATCAGAGTATGACCCCGATTGGCCCATAGGTGGCGCTACAGCAACCAAAAGTTCAAAATCGCTCATATCTCTTAGACCGTTTGTCCCAGGATCAAGTGTCTTATATCGTTGGAATCCTTGGCTCAAGGCGGACAAAATGGCTATCTCCGATTTGGATGTAGGCAGGGAAAATTTTCTGCTATGTTGACTTTTGTCCATAACCTACTTTTGCAAACTAGTCCCTGGTTTTTCGCCCGATCGGAACCAAACCAGTCTAGGACAATTCTCTGGACTCTCTAGATCAATAATTATCAAAAAAAAGTTGAACTTTGGCATTTGCGTGGCTGTAACAGGGTCATTTAGAAAAGGGGCGTGGCAAAATACGCTCAAAAGCCTATAAATCCCAAAGGAAAACTCAGAACTTCACCAAAATTGATGAGCATATGTGTCAGAACATGGTGAGGAAGCATGCAGAGTTTCATGGAGATCGGACCATAGGTGGCGCTATAACTGGCAAAAAGCCTTCATTCTTATTAGGGGTTCAAGCATGAAATGCTGAAACCCTATTGTAATTGTAAGGATTCGTAAAACGCATCGCGCAGGACAAACCGTAAGGCCTAGAGACTTGAAACCTGGCCAGATGGTAGGCCTCAATTTGGGGACAACCTATCAGAGTATGACCCCGATTGGCCCATAGGTGGCGCTACAGCAACCAAAAGTTCAAAATCGCTCATATCTCTTAGACCGTTTGTCCCAGGATCAAGTGTCTTATATCGTTGGAATCCTTGGCTCAAGGCGGACAAAATGGCTATCTCCGATTTGGATGTAGGCAGGGAAAATTTTCTGCTATGTTGACTTTTGTCCATAACCTACTTTTGCAAACTAGTCCCTGGTTTTTCGCCCGATCGGAACCAAACCAGTCTAGGACAATTCTCTGGACTCTCTAGATCAATAATTATCAAAAAAAAGTTGAACTTTGGCATTTGCGTGGCTGTAACAGGGTCATTTAGAAAAGGGGCGTGGCAAAATACGCTCAAAAGCCTATAAATCCCAAAGGAAAACTCAGAACTTCACCAAAATTGATGAGCATATGTGTCAGAACATGGTGAGGAAGCATGCAGAGTTTCATGGAGATCGGACCATAGGTGGCGCTATAACTGGCAAAAAGCCTTCATTCTTATTAGGGGTTCAAGCATGAAATGCTGAAACCCTATTGTAATTGTAAGGATTCGTAAAACGCATCGCGCAGGACAAACCGTAAGGCCTAGAGACTTGAAACCTGGCCAGATGGTAGGCCTCAATTTGGGGACAACCTATCAGAGTATGACCCCGATTGGCCCATAGGTGGCGCTACAGCAACCAAAAGTTCAAAATCGCTCATATCTCTTAGACCGTTTGTCCCAGGATCAAGTGTCTTATATCGTTGGAATCCTTGGCTCAAGGCGGACAAAATGGCTATCTCCGATTTGGATGTAGGCAGGGAAAATTTTCTGCTATGTTGACTTTTGTCCATAACCTACTTTTGCAAACTAGTCCCTGGTTTTTCGCCCGATCGGAACCAAACCAGTCTAGGACAATTCTCTGGACTCTCTAGATCAATAATTATCAAAAAAAAGTTGAACTTTGGCATTTGCGTGGCTGTAACAGGGTCATTTAGAAAAGGGGTGTGGCAAAATACGCTCAAAAGCCTATAAATCCCAAAGGAAAACTCAGAACTTCACCAAAATTGATGAGCATATGTGTCAGAACATGGTGAGGAAGCATGCAGAGTTTCATGGAGATCGGACCATAGGTGGCGCTATAACTGGCAAAAAGCCTTCATTCTTATTAGGGGTTCAAGCATGAAATGCTGAAACCCTATTGTAATTGTAAGGATTCGTAAAACGCATCGCGCAGGACAAACCGTAAGGCCTAGAGACTTGAAACCTGGCCAGATGGTAGGCCTCAATTTGGGGACAACCTATCAGAGTATGACCCCGATTGGCCCATAGGTGGCGCTACAGCAACCAAAAGTTCAAAATCGCTCATATCTCTTAGACCGTTTGTCCCAGGATCAAGTGTCTTATATCGTTGGAATCCTTGGCTCAAGGCGGACAAAATGGCTATCTCCGATTTGGATGTAGGCAGGGAAAATTTTCTGCTATGTTGACTTTTGTCCATAACCTACTTTTGCAAACTAGTCCCTGGTTTTTCGCCCGATCGGAACCAAACCAGTCTAGGACAATTCTCTGGACTCTCTAGATCAATAATTATCAAAAAAAAGTTGAACTTTGGCATTTGCGTGGCTGTAACAGGGTCATTTAGAAAAGGGGTGTGGCAAAATACGCTCAAAAGCCTATAAATCCCAAAGGAAAACTCAGAACTTCACCAAAATTGATGAGCATATGTGTCAGAACATGGTGAGGAAGCATGCAGAGTTTCATGGAGATCGGACCATAGGTGGCGCTATAACTGGCAAAAAGCCTTCATTCTTATTAGGGGTTCAAGCATGAAATGCTGAAACCCTATTGTAATTGTAAGGATTCGTAAAACGCATCGCGCAGGACAAACCGTAAGGCCTAGAGACTTGAAACCTGGCCAGATGGTAGGCCTCAATTTGGGGACAACCTATCAGAGTATGACCCCGATTGGCCCATAGGTGGCGCTACAGCAACCAAAAGTTCAAAATCGCTCATATCTCTTAGACCGTTTGTCCCAGGATCAAGTGTCTTATATCGTTGGAATCCTTGGCTCAAGGCGGACAAAATGGCTATCTCCGATTTGGATGTAGGCAGGGAAAATTTTCTGCTATGTTGACTTTTGTCCATAACCTACTTTTGCAAACTAGTCCCTGGTTTTTCGCCCGATCGGAACCAAACCAGTCTAGGACAATTCTCTGGACTCTCTAGATCAATAATTATCAAAAAAAAGTTGAACTTTGGCATTTGCGTGGCTGTAACAGGGTCATTTAGAAAAGGGGCGTGGCAAAATACGCTCAAAAGCCTATAAATCCCAAAGGAAAACTCAGAACTTCACCAAAATTGATGAGCATATGTGTCAGAACATGGTGAGGAAGCATGCAGAGTTTCATGGAGATCGGACCATAGGTGGCGCTATAACTGGCAAAAAGCCTTCATTCTTATTAGGGGTTCAAGCATGAAATGCTGAAACCCTATTGTAATTGTAAGGATTCGTAAAACGCATCGCGCAGGACAAACCGTAAGGCCTAGAGACTTGAAACCTGGCCAGATGGTAGGCCTCAATTTGGGGACAACCTATCAGAGTATGACCCCGATTGGCCCATAGGTGGCGCTACAGCAACCAAAAGTTCAAAATCGCTCATATCTCTTAGACCGTTTGTCCCAGGATCAAGTGTCTTATATCGTTGGAATCCTTGGCTCAAGGCGGACAAAATGGCTATCTCCGATTTGGATGTAGGCAGGGAAAATTTTCTGCTATGTTGACTTTTGTCCATAACCTACTTTTGCAAACTAGTCCCTGGTTTTTCGCCCGATCGGAACCAAACCAGTCTAGGACAATTCTCTGGACTCTCTAGATCAATAATTATCAAAAAAAAGTTGAACTTTGGCATTTGCGTGGCTGTAACAGGGTCATTTAGAAAAGGGGCGTGGCAAAATACGCTCAAAAGCCTATAAATCCCAAAGGAAAACTCAGAACTTCACCAAAATTGATGAGCATATGTGTCAGAACATGGTGAGGAAGCATGCAGAGTTTCATGGAGATCGGACCATAGGTGGCGCTATAACTGGCAAAAAGCCTTCATTCTTATTAGGGGTTCAAGCATGAAATGCTGAAACCCTATTGTAATTGTAAGGATTCGTAAAACGCATCGCGCAGGACAAACCGTAAGGCCTAGAGACTTGAAACCTGGCCAGATGGTAGGCCTCAATTTGGGGACAACCTATCAGAGTATGACCCCGATTGGCCCATAGGTGGCGCTACAGCAACCAAAAGTTCAAAATCGCTCATATCTCTTAGACCGTTTGTCCCAGGATCAAGTGTCTTATATCGTTGGAATCCTTGGCTCAAGGCGGACAAAATGGCTATCTCCGATTTGGATGTAGGCAGGGAAAATTTTCTGCTATGTTGACTTTTGTCCATAACCTACTTTTGCAAACTAGTCCCTGGTTTTTCGCCCGATCGGAACCAAACCAGTCTAGGACAATTCTCTGGACTCTCTAGATCAATAATTATCAAAAAAAAGTTGAACTTTGGCATTTGCGTGGCTGTAACAGGGTCATTTAGAAAAGGGGCGTGGCAAAATACGCTCAAAAGCCTATAAATCCCAAAGGAAAACTCAGAACTTCACCAAAATTGATGAGCATATGTGTCAGAACATGGTGAGGAAGCATGCAGAGTTTCATGGAGATCGGACCATAGGTGGCGCTATAACTGGCAAAAAGCCTTCATTCTTATTAGGGGTTCAAGCATGAAATGCTGAAACCCTATTGTAATTGTAAGGATTCGTAAAACGCATCGCGCAGGACAAACCGTAAGGCCTAGAGACTTGAAACCTGGCCAGATGGTAGGCCTCAATTTGGGGACAACCTATCAGAGTATGACCCCGATTGGCCCATAGGTGGCGCTACAGCAACCAAAAGTTCAAAATCGCTCATATCTCTTAGACCGTTTGTCCCAGGATCAAGTGTCTTATATCGTTGGAATCCTTGGCTCAAGGCGGACAAAATGGCTATCTCCGATTTGGATGTAGGCAGGGAAAATTTTCTGCTATGTTGACTTTTGTCCATAACCTACTTTTGCAAACTAGTCCCTGGTTTTTCGCCCGATCGGAACCAAACCAGTCTAGGACAATTCTCTGGACTCTCTAGATCAATAATTATCAAAAAAAAGTTGAACTTTGGCATTTGCGTGGCTGTAACAGGGTCATTTAGAAAAGGGGCGTGGCAAAATACGCTCAAAAGCCTATAAATCCCAAAGGAAAACTCAGAACTTCACCAAAATTGATGAGCATATGTGTCAGAACATGGTGAGGAAGCATGCAGAGTTTCATGGAGATCGGACCATAGGTGGCGCTATAACTGGCAAAAAGCCTTCATTCTTATTAGGGGTTCAAGCATGAAATGCTGAAACCCTATTGTAATTGTAAGGATTCGTAAAACGCATCGCGCAGGACAAACCGTAAGGCCTAGAGACTTGAAACCTGGCCAGATGGTAGGCCTCAATTTGGGGACAACCTATCAGAGTATGACCCCGATTGGCCCATAGGTGGCGCTACAGCAACCAAAAGTTCAAAATCGCTCATATCTCTTAGACCGTTTGTCCCAGGATCAAGTGTCTTATATCGTTGGAATCCTTGGCTCAAGGCGGACAAAATGGCTATCTCCGATTTGGATGTAGGCAGGGAAAATTTTCTGCTATGTTGACTTTTGTCCATAACCTACTTTTGCAAACTAGTCCCTGGTTTTTCGCCCGATCGGAACCAAACCAGTCTAGGACAATTCTCTGGACTCTCTAGATCAATAATTATCAAAAAAAAGTTGAACTTTGGCATTTGCGTGGCTGTAACAGGGTCATTTAGAAAAGGGGTGTGGCAAAATACGCTCAAAAGCCTATAAATCCCAAAGGAAAACTCAGAACTTCACCAAAATTGATGAGCATATGTGTCAGAACATGGTGAGGAAGCATGCAGAGTTTCATGGAGATCGGACCATAGGTGGCGCTATAACTGGCAAAAAGCCTTCATTCTTATTAGGGGTTCAAGCATGAAATGCTGAAACCCTATTGTAATTGTAAGGATTCGTAAAACGCATCGCGCAGGACAAACCGTAAGGCCTAGAGACTTGAAACCTGGCCAGATGGTAGGCCTCAATTTGGGGACAACCTATCAGAGTATGACCCCGATTGGCCCATAGGTGGCGCTACAGCAACCAAAAGTTCAAAATCGCTCATATCTCTTAGACCGTTTGTCCCAGGATCAAGTGTCTTATATCGTTGGAATCCTTGGCTCAAGGCGGACAAAATGGCTATCTCCGATTTGGATGTAGGCAGGGAAAATTTTCTGCTATGTTGACTTTTGTCCATAACCTACTTTTGCAAACTAGTCCCTGGTTTTTCGCCCGATCGGAACCAAACCAGTCTAGGACAATTCTCTGGACTCTCTAGATCAATAATTATCAAAAAAAAGTTGAACTTTGGCATTTGCGTGGCTGTAACAGGGTCATTTAGAAAAGGGGCGTGGCAAAATACGCTCAAAAGCCTATAAATCCCAAAGGAAAACTCAGAACTTCACCAAAATTGATGAGCATATGTGTCAGAACATGGTGAGGAAGCATGCAGAGTTTCATGGAGATCGGACCATAGGTGGCGCTATAACTGGCAAAAAGCCTTCATTCTTATTAGGGGTTCAAGCATGAAATGCTGAAACCCTATTGTAATTGTAAGGATTCGTAAAACGCATCGTGCAGGACAAACCGTAAGGCCTAGAGACTTGAAACCTGGCCAGATGGTAGGCCTCAATTTGGGGACAACCTATCAGAGTATGACCCCGATTGGCCCATAGGTGGCGCTACAGCAACCAAAAGTTCAAAATCGCTCATATCTCTTAGACCGTTTGTCCCAGGATCAAGTGTCTTATATCGTTGGAATCCTTGGCTCAAGGCGGACAAAATGGCTATCTCCGATTTGGATGTAGGCAGGGAAAATTTTCTGCTATGTTGACTTTTGTCCATAACCTACTTTTGCAAACTAGTCCCTGGTTTTTCGCCCGATCGGAACCAAACCAGTCTAGGACAATTCTCTGGACTCTCTAGATCAATAATTATCAAAAAAAGTTGAACTTTGGCATTTGCGTGGCTGTAACAGGGTCATTTAGAAAAGGGGTGTGGCAAAATACGCTCAAAAGCCTATAAATCCCAAAGGAAAACTCAGAACTTCACCAAAATTGATGAGCATATGTGTCAGAACATGGTGAGGAAGCATGCAGAGTTTCATGGAGATCGGACCATAGGTGGCGCTATAACTGGCAAAAAGCCTTCATTCTTATTAGGGGTTCAAGCATGAAATGCTGAAACCCTATTGTAATTGTAAGGATTCGTAAAACGCATCGCGCAGGACAAACCGTAAGGCCTAGAGACTTGAAACCTGGCCAGATGGTAGGCCTCAATTTGGGGACAACCTATCAGAGTATGACCCCGATTGGCCCATAGGTGGCGCTACAGCAACCAAAAGTTCAAAATCGCTCATATCTCTTAGACCGTTTGTCCCAGGATCAAGTGTCTTATATCGTTGGAATCCTTGGCTCAAGGCGGACAAAATGGCTATCTCCGATTTGGATGTAGGCAGGGAAAATTTTCTGCTATGTTGACTTTTGTCCATAACCTACTTTTGCAAACTAGTCCCTGGTTTTTCGCCCGATCGGAACCAAACCAGTCTAGGACAATTCTCTGGACTCTCTAGATCAATAATTATCAAAAAAAAGTTGAACTTTGGCATTTGCGTGGCTGTAACAGGGTCATTTAGAAAAGGGGCGTGGCAAAATACGCTCAAAAGCCTATAAATCCCAAAGGAAAACTCAGAACTTCACCAAAATTGATGAGCATATGTGTCAGAACATGGTGAGGAAGCATGCAGAGTTTCATGGAGATCGGACCATAGGTGGCGCTATAACTGGCAAAAAGCCTTCATTCTTATTAGGGGTTCAAGCATGAAATGCTGAAACCCTATTGTAATTGTAAGGATTCGTAAAACGCATCGCGCAGGACAAACCGTAAGGCCTAGAGACTTGAAACCTGGCCAGATGGTAGGCCTCAATTTGGGGACAACCTATCAGAGTATGACCCCGATTGGCCCATAGGTGGCGCTACAGCAACCAAAAGTTCAAAATCGCTCATATCTCTTAGACCGTTTGTCCCAGGATCAAGTGTCTTATATCGTTGGAATCCTTGGCTCAAGGCGGACAAAATGGCTATCTCCGATTTGGATGTAGGCAGGGAAAATTTTCTGCTATGTTGACTTTTGTCCATAACCTACTTTTGCAAACTAGTCCCTGGTTTTTCGCCCGATCGGAACCAAACCAGTCTAGGACAATTCTCTGGACTCTCTAGATCAATAATTATCAAAAAAAAGTTGAACTTTGGCATTTGCGTGGCTGTAACAGGGTCATTTAGAAAAGGGGCGTGGCAAAATACGCTCAAAAGCCTATAAATCCCAAAGGAAAACTCAGAACTTCACCAAAATTGATGAGCATATGTGTCAGAACATGGTGAGGAAGCATGCAGAGTTTCATGGAGATCGGACCATAGGTGGCGCTATAACTGGCAAAAAGCCTTCATTCTTATTAGGGGTTCAAGCATGAAATGCTGAAACCCTATTGTAATTGTAAGGATTCGTAAAACGCATCGCGCAGGACAAACCGTAAGGCCTAGAGACTTGAAACCTGGCCAGATGGTAGGCCTCAATTTGGGGACAACCTATCAGAGTATGACCCCGATTGGCCCATAGGTGGCGCTACAGCAACCAAAAGTTCAAAATCGCTCATATCTCTTAGACCGTTTGTCCCAGGATCAAGTGTCTTATATCGTTGGAATCCTTGGCTCAAGGCGGACAAAATGGCTATCTCCGATTTGGATGTAGGCAGGGAAAATTTTCTGCTATGTTGACTTTTGTCCATAACCTACTTTTGCAAACTAGTCCCTGGTTTTTCGCCCGATCGGAACCAAACCAGTCTAGGACAATTCTCTGGACTCTCTAGATCAATAATTATCAAAAAAAAGTTGAACTTTGGCATTTGCGTGGCTGTAACAGGGTCATTTAGAAAAGGGGTGTGGCAAAATACGCTCAAAAGCCTATAAATCCCAAAGGAAAACTCAGAACTTCACCAAAATTGATGAGCATATGTGTCAGAACATGGTGAGGAAGCATGCAGAGTTTCATGGAGATCGGACCATAGGTGGCGCTATAACTGGCAAAAAGCCTTCATTCTTATTAGGGGTTCAAGCATGAAATGCTGAAACCCTATTGTAATTGTAAGGATTCGTAAAACGCATCGCGCAGGACAAACCGTAAGGCCTAGAGACTTGAAACCTGGCCAGATGGTAGGCCTCAATTTGGGGACAACCTATCAGAGTATGACCCCGATTGGCCCATAGGTGGCGCTACAGCAACCAAAAGTTCAAAATCGCTCATATCTCTTAGACCGTTTGTCCCAGGATCAAGTGTCTTATATCGTTGGAATCCTTGGCTCAAGGCGGACAAAATGGCTATCTCCGATTTGGATGTAGGCAGGGAAAATTTTCTGCTATGTTGACTTTTGTCCATAACCTACTTTTGCAAACTAGTCCCTGGTTTTTCGCCCGATCGGAACCAAACCAGTCTAGGACAATTCTCTGGACTCTCTAGATCAATAATTATCAAAAAAAAGTTGAACTTTGGCATTTGCGTGGCTGTAACAGGGTCATTTAGAAAAGGGGCGTGGCAAAATACGCTCAAAAGCCTATAAATCCCAAAGGAAAACTCAGAACTTCACCAAAATTGATGAGCATATGTGTCAGAACATGGTGAGGAAGCATGCAGAGTTTCATGGAGATCGGACCATAGGTGGCGCTATAACTGGCAAAAAGCCTTCATTCTTATTAGGGGTTCAAGCATGAAATGCTGAAACCCTATTGTAATTGTAAGGATTCGTAAAACGCATCGCGCAGGACAAACCGTAAGGCCTAGAGACTTGAAACCTGGCCAGATGGTAGGCCTCAATTTGGGGACAACCTATCAGAGTATGACCCCGATTGGCCCATAGGTGGCGCTACAGCAACCAAAAGTTCAAAATCGCTCATATCTCTTAGACCGTTTGTCCCAGGATCAAGTGTCTTATATCGTTGGAATCCTTGGCTCAAGGCGGACAAAATGGCTATCTCCGATTTGGATGTAGGCAGGGAAAATTTTCTGCTATGTTGACTTTTGTCCATAACCTACTTTTGCAAACTAGTCCCTGGTTTTTCGCCCGATCGGAACCAAACCAGTCTAGGACAATTCTCTGGACTCTCTAGATCAATAATTATCAAAAAAAAGTTGAACTTTGGCATTTGCGTGGCTGTAACAGGGTCATTTAGAAAAGGGGTGTGGCAAAATACGCTCAAAAGCCTATAAATCCCAAAGGAAAACTCAGAACTTCACCAAAATTGATGAGCATATGTGTCAGAACATGGTGAGGAAGCATGCAGAGTTTCATGGAGATCGGACCATAGGTGGCGCTATAACTGGCAAAAAGCCTTCATTCTTATTAGGGGTTCAAGCATGAAATGCTGAAACCCTATTGTAATTGTAAGGATTCGTAAAACGCATCGCGCAGGACAAACCGTAAGGCCTAGAGACTTGAAACCTGGCCAGATGGTAGGCCTCAATTTGGGGACAACCTATCAGAGTATGACCCCGATTGGCCCATAGGTGGCGCTACAGCAACCAAAAGTTCAAAATCGCTCATATCTCTTAGACCGTTTGTCCCAGGATCAAGTGTCTTATATCGTTGGAATCCTTGGCTCAAGGCGGACAAAATGGCTATCTCCGATTTGGATGTAGGCAGGGAAAATTTTCTGCTATGTTGACTTTTGTCTATAACCTACTTTTGCAAACTAGTCCCTGGTTTTTCGCCCGATCGGAACCAAACCAGTCTAGGACAATTCTCTGGACTCTCTAGATCAATAATTATCAAAAAAAAGTTGAACTTTGGCATTTGCGTGGCTGTAACAGGGTCATTTAGAAAAGGGGCGTGGCAAAATACGCTCAAAAGCCTATAAATCCCAAAGGAAAACTCAGAACTTCACCAAAATTGATGAGCATATGTGTCAGAACATGGTGAGGAAGCATGCAGAGTTTCATGGAGATCGGACCATAGGTGGCGCTATAACTGGCAAAAAGCCTTCATTCTTATTAGGGGTTCAAGCATGAAATGCTGAAACCCTATTGTAATTGTAAGGATTCGTAAAACGCATCGCGCAGGACAAACCGTAAGGCCTAGAGACTTGAAACCTGGCCAGATGGTAGGCCTCAATTTGGGGACAACCTATCAGAGTATGACCCCGATTGGCCCATAGGTGGCGCTACAGCAACCAAAAGTTCAAAATCGCTCATATCTCTTAGACCGTTTGTCCCAGGATCAAGTGTCTTATATCGTTGGAATCCTTGGCTCAAGGCGGACAAAATGGCTATCTCCGATTTGCTTGCCCTTTGGGCGCCAATTTTGAGTAAATTGCATTTTTTTGAAAAACCTATTTTTGCGAACTTCTCCTAGGTTTTTTGCCCGATCGGAACCAAACCACTGCAAGAATATTCTCTGGAGGCTGACAATCAGTAATCATCCCAAAAATTCAAAATTTCAATTAACGGTCGATAAGGGGAACCAAAATATTTGATGGCACCAGGGCCACTTTTACTAAAACGGTTATAAATTGTGAACAGAAAGAGATTTTTTTGCTAAACTTGGGATACATCTTCCTGAGCTCAATCTGAGATCACTTGAAAAAAATGCCAACAATTGTCCACTTGGTGGCACTATAAAACGGTTATAACTTGTGAACAGAAAGAGATATTTTCGCAAAACTTGGGACACATGTTCATGAGCTCATTCTGAGGTCACGTGAAAAAAATCATGACAATTGGCCACTTGGTGGCACTATAAAATGGTTATAACTTGTGAGCGGAAAGAGATATTTTCGCTAAACTTGGGACACGTTCATAAGCTCAATCTGAGTTGACATGAAAAAAATCGTGACAATTGGCCACTTGGTGGCGCTATAACAGTGAAAAAAATCATAACAATTGCTATAAGCGCACCCAACTGTTAGTCTACTGAAAATTTGGCACGCAGTGTCTTTGTCCAGGGTGCCATGATAGTCTATGAGAACATTGGTGTATCTCAAAAAACTCAGTATACGTCATTGGCACAATGCCTTGAAGGAGCCTTAGAAGTTTCAAGCCAGTGTTTTTCCACAGGAGTGACCTCCTAAGACTCCTGAATCCTTGCCGAGTCCAACAATACCAAACATGACAGGTTTTGCCCATAGACTGTAAAAAATATGGACAAAGCGTCTGTGACGTCACCCATAGACTTTCTGCAGAATGGTTTTGAAGCCTTTTATGGGGGGTATGGGCGGCGCCATCTTGGAAAATCTTGGGAAATCCTAACCCCGCCCACCTTCTGACGCAGCGCGCGTCACTCAGCTCGCTCTGCTACTCCGGTTATCTCTGTGTATATTTTAGGCAACGAAATATGTTATAAAACACCATACTAACTCTTTTCGTTTTCATTTAAAGAAATCTTAATATTATAGCCACACAAATGTGGTTCAGGCAACGCGTATTGATTATATTCACTGCACATAGTTTGCATATTTATAAAAAAAACTAAATATAAAACACAAACCTGCCTCTTTTCGTTTTAAATATAATATAAAAATATTAAACATTTTAATATGGTCCAGGCAATATGTGCATTTGTACTAAACAACAGATTTTGCAGTAAACAACATATAGATCATCTTCGTTGTGTTAAAATTTAAAATGACAAAACTCAACCCAGTCTCTTTTTGTTAAATTTCAGTTGTGTCAATATTAGCCATTATAAAAGTATAAGTAAAAGGTATAAGAAGCTATACAAATAAAGCAAACAATTCAGTCAAACACACAAAGTCAGCGCTCGATCTAGTCTAACAATACAACAGTAAAGTTAAATAGTTTATAAAGTTATGAAACTTCCCCTCAGCAAAAACGATTGGCCAGGGAACAAATTATAGTTTCACGAAACCAAAAATCGCCCGTTGGATATAGACAAGATGAATTATATCTCATGTTTAACCACTACAGAGACCCCAGGGTCAGCGGCGAACGACTAGCCGAGGAAAAGCTGTTCCAGGCAGGGTACATGCGCCGAGCGCCCGGTCATCATCGCTGGATCTCACAACTGGATAAAATTTTCATAAATCTTTAAATAAACCACAGATTTGAGCTTTAAACAACTACATTCTCGCCTGAAAAACTCTTAAAACTACATTTCATGATACAGAAACCGTAGTATTATATTTCAACTGTGTTAAAAAATGGCGCTTCTTATGTTGTCATTCTCCTTGGCGCAGCCTAAGCTGTCAATCAAGCTGTCAATCAAAGTTAACCACGCCCTTATTTGTCATACATTTTATATCTAAATACTATCTAAACTAATGAGTTAGAAAAAAATTCACTACCCTCGCCATTGTCAGGCACTCGGAACCTATCGAAAAATACAATAAAAGTCCATGGGACCAACCTGTAAAAACATGAATTTATGCTGTGAAAACGGACATTTTAACATGGGGGCTATGGACATTTGCTCCCTTTTGGGACCTTCCCCTAGCAGATTTTCGATGTATTGCAGTTTTTCGCACTTCCGGGTAGGCTTCATTTTTCAGATGAGAATGTTGCCCCTTGGTTTCGCCTTATGGTTTTTGTAAGTGTCATTTAGAGCTTTAAAAAATTGTGGTTATCTTCAAAGCCGTTAGTCCGATCAAGACAAAAAAAAAAAAAAAAAGCTAAACAATAACACCAAAATGTTAAAATTATGATAGGGACTGACAAAAAAAATAATTATATCCAATCAATTTCACCCATGGATCATTTTGATGCTCTCACATGTTTGAAACGAACAATTGATGGATTGTGATGAAATTTGTTTTAAATTGGGACTGGCGAATCCCTGTCCGTAGAGCTAGTAAGTCCCGCCCATCCGTAAAACCCCACTGGACCTCTAGGTTGAAAAATCGTCAATGCAAGTGAATGTAAGAAAATAATTCTTTTCCGGTCCGGTTTGAATTGTGCCATGAATGTGAACATACATTGTCTGTGAATTTTTTATATAATTTTTCATGTTACGAGTTTGACAGTATATTGTATGATTCTTTGGCTAGCAGTTGTGGAAAAGACATAATGAGAAAGACTACATGTCGCCTATGTGACGTCACCCGATAACACATTTTTCCTTCCACTTGTCAAATCACGGTGCTAATGCTGCGATAATCTATGGAGACAGATCGAGATGCCTGTGTGTTTTGTACCCAAATGTCACCATTCAAACCAAATGGGTTGTTCTTTCTTCAGATTCCCGTCTGATGTAAAAACTAGTTGTAGTCCACAAAGTGCTCTCACACAAAGTCTAACCGTATCAAACTTCTACCCGCTAAATTGTAGCATTCTTCACACGAAAAATTATATTAAAAATTCACAGACAACATATGTTCACATTCATGCCAAAATTCAAACGAGACCAGAAAATAATTATTTTCTCACATTCACTTGCATTGACGATTTTCAACCTAGAGGTCCAGTGGGGTTAGCGGAAGGGGCGGGACTTACCAGCTCTATACTGTCAATGACCGTTTGCAAAGACCCGCCCACTTTAGTTACTGTTGCTATGTCTGACAAGCGACGCCACTCTCACACCACACCAAGTTCTCACGCAGTGAAAAATACACTGCGGATCAGAGAGGATACTGCGCGCTGACAGACAAGTACTTTTGATATGAAACAAAGTCTCACCTTTCAAATGTAGTCATTTTTTAGAGACATTTAAACAATAAATACCGTTTTGTGACTCTTTAATGTGTCTGACAGATCGCTGTAGACTCGAGGCTCAGTTAAAGCTGCTCGTGAACCGATCATCTCTTCCTTCTAGTTAATTTATAGCATTAAAATAAACATAAATGAACATATAAGGAATGTTGTTTTAAAGTGCTATGACGTCAGTACACTTTGTTTTTCAAATTGAAATCCTCCAATGTTAATCTACTAACTCTCCTGACTGCTTTGTTGGACAAAATGGCGGATTATGATTAGTCAGATCGCCTGTCATTCAAACTCCATGCGAAGGGTCAATTGAGAATGGCCGAGAATGCTCACAATCCTGATCTAATCGACAACTTTGCAGTTGCACATAGGAAAGCCCGGAAAATCCCACTATAATGTAAGAGAGCATCTTTTTTATGTATTTGGACCTAGGCCTAACAATGTGTTATCGTGCGCTGACACCATGTTTTTTTTTTGTTGTTTTTTTTTTTTTGAGGCTACTCCTGATTTTGTTAGTCATCTCATCTCTTATATGCTGTGTATGATCATATCCTGCCCTATTCATGGTAGCCTACTTGCAGACATTGCGTCATCAATATCATTAATTGCGTCATCATACTTAAGGGCCCAGTGTTGACTGGTTACGCCACTGAATATAATTGTCTAAACTCCTTATCAAAATTACATATTTACAACAAATTTGACACATATATATGGGCACACTTTGAGTACTACTAATAAAAGTGGTGGAGATCAGGCAAGACTGTAAGAAGACTCAGGCAAAAAGGTGCTATAACTGTAAAAACGCTTTAAAACCATTTATTTCCTATGGTAAACTGCCTGTATTGGCTGTAAATTGACTTTTTCATCTATGATGACAGTTGTTAAATGCTTGCTAAATAAAACTTAATGTCTTTTGATGCTTGTGAGCTTAAAGGCCTTAAAGGCCTTAAATGCTTGAACCCCGATAAATGCTGCTTGCAGCTTTAATTATTATTATTATTATTATTCCGCCGTAAAACGCATCGTGCAGCCCAAACCGTAAGAGCTGGAACTTTGAAACTTTGACAGATGGTAGTACAAAAATCGAGGAAAGGTTCAGAGATTATGACCCCGATTGGCCCATAGGTGGCGCTATAACAACCAAAAGCGCGAAACTGCTCATAACTCCTAGACCGTATGTCGTAGACTCAAGTGTCTTATATCATTGGAAAGCTGGACGCCTGACGAACAAAACGTATATTTCCGATTTCATTTCCGCCATGATAGATTTTCCGCCATTTTGAATTTTGTCAAAAATCTACTTTTGCGAACTAGTCCCTGGTTTTTTGCCCGATTGGAACCAAACTAGTGCAGAAATGTTCTCTGGAGACTGAATATCAATAATTATCGAAAAAAGTGGAAATTTCGATTCACGGTCGCTAAGGGGCGCCAAAACGTATGTTGTGGGAGGGGCCTATTTTACTAAAATGGCTATAACTCCCGATGTAAATGAGGTATCTTCACCAAACTTGGTACACATGTGTATGAGCATACTCTGGGGTCACAGTAAAAAAATCGCGACGATTGGCCTCATGGTGGCGCTATAAAATGAAAAAAACATAAAACAGGCTATAACCACCTGACCGTTAGTCCGATTGACTTGAAAATTGGTATGCAGTGTCTTGGTCCAAGGTGCCATGTATGTCTATGAGGACATTGGCGTATCTCAAAAAACATGGCCGCGATTGGCCAACGAAGTTTGAGCACCTATTAGACAAGGTTAACGGAGGCCGATCGGAACGAAACTCAATGGGCATGTTCGGCTCATGGCCCTAAAGGTCTGTAAGAATTTTGAAAGAAATCGGCCACTAGTTGGCGCTAACAAGTTTTACGGCTCTGTAATCACGTGGTGTTACAAATATCCACACAATATGCATATCATTTGATAGATCTCCTCATCCTGAACAACTTTGCCTCAAGAACCATTGCTGTCAATCAAACTGTTCATTAATTATTCATTAATATGTTAAAAACCTACTTTTGCGAACTAGTCCTAGGTTTTTTGCCCGATCGGAACCAGACCAGTCTAGGACAATTCTCTGGACTCTCTAGATCAATAATTATCAAAAAAAAGTTGAACTTTTGCATTTGGATGGCTGTAATAGGGTAATTTATAAAATGGGTGTGTCAAAATACATTAAAAAGCCTATAAATCCTAAATAAAAACTCAGAACTTCACAAAAATTGGTCAGCATATGTGACATAACATCATTAACAAGCATGAAAAATTCTATGGAGATCGGACGATAGGTGGCGCTATAACTGTTAAAAAGCTTTAAAATCATATATTTCCTATGGTAAACTGCCTGTATTGGCTGTAAATGGTCTTTTCCGTCTCTGATCATATAATTTTCATATCATAATGTTCAAAACTAGTGCAATACAATTCTCTGGACTCACTAGATCAATAATTGTCAGAAAAAGTTGAACTACTTCATTTGGATAGCTATAATAGGTTCACTTCAAAATCTGGCCTTTACCAAGTGTCCCCGAAAGCCTATATCTCTTTAATCAATGCTCAGACCTTCTTAAAAACAAGTCAGAACGTGTGAAATATCACCTTGAACAACCATGAAAATTTTCAGACAGATCGGACAAAATTTGCCTCTATAACAGTTAAAAAGGTGAAAATGATATGAATTAATGGCATGTTAAGCCAATAAGTGGTATTTTACTGCCCCCTGCTGTTTAAAATAGTCATTTTCTCATATTGGTATTGGTATCAGCCATGGTAAATCATGATAAATGATGGTGTGTGTGTGTGTGTGTGTGTGTGTGTGTGTGTGTGTGTGTGTGTGTGTGTGTGTGTGTGTGTGTGTGTGTGTGTGTGTGTGTGTGTGTGTGTGTGTGTGTGTGTGTGGTACAAATATAACAAAGGTTTTATTTTCCAACATGAAAACAAACATAACAGAGTGCTAGTGCACAAACAATAACCGACAATGATAATGGATGAGAGGGGAACTTAAATACACAGATCAAGACAAGGACAACAGGTGACGGTTATGATGATGAGGAGCAGGTGATGATGAGGAGGGTGATGAGGAGCAGGTGCAGGTGATGACGACAGATGGTGAATGTGATGAAGACAGAAGGTGAATGTGATGAAGGTGAATGTGACACCAATATCACTGAAACATTTGTGTGTGTGTGTGTGTGTGTGTGTGTGTGTGTGTGTGTGTGTGTGTGTGTGTGTGTGTGTGTGTGTGTGTGTGTGTGTGTGTGTGTAGCATTATTGTGTGTAGCATATGTAGCAAGTATGCATTATTGAGTTAACATGGAAACACTGGTTTGCTTTAGTGCAGAAAACTGGTCAAAATCATGAGGTTTAAAGTGAAAGTGAGCCAATAAGTGGTCTTCTACTGCCCTCTGCTGGCCATTCTACTTAATTAAATTTTTCCACATGTGCTTGCATTTATACTTGAATACACACTAAAAATCACTTATATAGCAATAACTATTATAACATAATAGTCAGTGTTAATCACTTTATTTGCACTGACACTTCAAATAATTGCTAGTAATGTGGTAAATCATGGTAAATCATGGTTAACTATGCTGTGTGTGTGTGTGTGTGTGTGTGTGTGTGTGTGTGTGTGTGTGTGTGTGTGTGTGTGTGTGTGTGTGTGTGTGTGTGTGTGTGTGTGTGT
The DNA here is from genome assembly GCF_964197995.2 of Scardinius erythrophthalmus. Lineage (NCBI taxonomy): Eukaryota > Metazoa > Chordata > Actinopteri > Cypriniformes > Leuciscidae > Scardinius > Scardinius erythrophthalmus. The sequence goes on from NW_028296400.1 coordinate 22,590, forward strand.
AAGCATGCATTGAGTTAACATGGATAAACTGGTTTGCTTTAGTGCAGAAAACTGGTTTAAAGTGAAAGTGAGCCAATAAGTGGTCTTCTACTGCCCTCTGCTGGCCATTCTACTTATTAATGAAATATTTCAACATGTGCTTGCATTCATACTTGAATACACACTAAAAAAATCACTTATATAGCAATAACTATTATAACACAATCATATTTTGTCAGTGTTAACCACTTTATTTGCACTGACACTTCAAATAATTGCTAGTAATGTGATAAATCAGGCTAGAAACATGGTAAATCAAAGTAAATAATCCTAGATTGTCGTTTATCTCCTGGTAAATAATACTAGAACGTGGTATATCATGGTAAATCATGGTTAACTATGCTGTGTGTGTGTGTGTGTGTGTGTGTGTGTGTGTGTGTGTGTGTGTGTGTGTGTGTGTGTGTGTGTGTGTGTGTGTGTGTGTGTGTGTGTAAGCATGCATTGAGTTAACATGGAAAAACTGGTTTGCTTTAGTGCAGAAAACTGGTTTAAAGTGAAAGTGAGCCAATAAGTGGTCTTCTACTGCCCTCTGCTGGCCATTCTACTTAATAATGAAATATTTTACATGTGCTTTTGCATTCATACTTGGACACACACTAAAAATCACGTATATAACTAACTATTATAACACAATAATATTTTGTCAGTGTTCATCACCTCATTTGCACTGACACTTCACATATTTGCTAGTAATGTGGTTAATCATGCTAGAAACATTGTAAATCATAGTAAATAATACTGAAATGAGGTGTATCAAGGTAAATCATGCTAGAATCCTAATAAATCATTCTGGAACATGGTATATGATAGTAAATCATGCTAGAATCATATTAAATAATTCTAGAATGTGGCAAATCGTTGTGGGAGGAGCCTATTTTACTCAAATGGCTATAACTCAAGAAGTAAATGAGATATCTTCACCAAACTCAGTACACATGTGTATGGGTTCAATTTTAGGTTACAGTAAACAATTCTATGGAGATCGGAGCATAGGTGGCGCTATAACTGTTAAAAAGCTTTAAAACCATATATATCCCATGGCAAATTGCCTGTATTGGCTGTAAATGGTCTTTTCCATCTATTATGTCAGTGGTTACATGCTTGCTAAATAAATCTTAATAACTTTTGATGCTTTTGTGCTTAAATGCCTTAAAGGCCTTAACTGCTTGAACCCCGATAAATGCTGCTTGCAGCTTTAATTATTATTATTATTATTATTATTCTTATTTTTCTGTCAACCTTTCGGGCACTTTTGGGGCCTTTAACATGCTCGAAAACTCTTGAAATTTTGCACACAGGTCAGAACCTGCGGCCATCAGGGCCGGGCTGAAGCTGGTACCTGGGCGTGGCAGGGGGGCTCAACAGCGCCCCCTTGAACGGGGTCCGAAAACTTGGTCCATAAATCAGACACGCTTGCATGTAATAATATGAAACTCAATACACATATAGATCTCATCGGGCCAAACAACTTTCGTACTTTTACTTTTTACGCCAGCCCAACAGGAAGTCGGCTATTATGGGTTGTTTGGAAACGCATGCTGTGGAATTTTATGTACTCCTCCTAGGGAACTCATCCATTCGCCTCCAAACTCAGTCAGCATGAAGTCAAGACATTGAGGATGCTAAATTGCGGACGGATTCTTGATATCTCGAACGGTTTGGCCGTGGCGAGGACACGAATTTATGGCGAATAATGGAAACAGGAAGTGTGTTATAACTTCTGCATACATTAACTGATCTTGATTAAACTTCAGCAGTGTGTTCGTTGTAAGAGGCCGATCACATGGATGTGACTATTGTGAGTCAAAGTTATAGCGCCACAAACTGGCAGCAGGAAGTGTGTCACTTTCAAAATGCTTTGAAATCACCCTCTTATTTTTACCCGATTTGCTTCAAACTTTATGTGTATAATGTAGACACACGGCAGATGTAGACCTGTGAAAGGTTTATTGATATCTTAAATACTGTTGCCGTGGCAACGCATCAAACTTTAATATTCTTTTCAGATGCTTTTGAGACTCTTAACATACTTGAAATTGGATGAAACTCGACAGACACATCACATTTATTATCCAGTAGACATGTGCAAAGTTTCAGAAACGGGCGAGGTGAGGGGCTCAGTAGCGCCACCTTTAGTCAAAAATGGGGGCTTAGTTTTAAGTAGAGTCACAAAAATCGTTATGTATATTGTTCTCATCAAGCCGGACAACTTTCTAATTTATAGTCATAAGCTGTGACCAACAGGAAGTGAGATATTTTGGTTTGAATGTGATTTTTTGTAGAATTCTCTCCCTCTCTCTCTCTGCCTCTGCGTCTCTGTGTGTGTGAGGGGTGGGGGGATTTGTCTTTTGAGTGAGATTTGTTTAAAATTCCTGTTTTTCAAGGTTTCAGGGGCTTTTGGGGCCTTTAACGTGCTCGAAAACTCTTGAAACTTTGCACACAGGTCAGAACCCGCGGCCATCAGGGCCGGGCTGAAGCTGGTACCCGGGCGTGGCAGGGGGGCTCAACAGCGCCCCCTGGAACGGGATCCGAACACTTGCCCATAAATCAAACACACTTGCATGTAATGATATGAAACTCGGTACACATATAGATCTCATCGGGCCGAACAACTTTCGTGCTCTAAATTTTACGCCAGCCCAACAGGAAGTCGGCAATTATGGGTTGTTTGGAGAACGCTTGCTGTGGAATTTGAAACACTTCTCCTAGAGAATTAATTAAATCGCCACCAAACTCGGTGTGCATGAAGTCAAGACATTGAGGATGCTAAATTGCGGACGGATTTCTGATATCTCAAACGGTTTGGCCCTGGCGAGGACACGAATTTATGGCGAGAAAAGAGAAACACGAAGTGTTATAACTTCTGCACACATTAACTGATCTTGATGAAACTTCAGCAGTGTGTTCGTGGTAAGAGGCCGATCAGATGGATGTGACTATTGTGAGTCAAAGTTATAGCGCCACCAACTGGCAGCAGGAAGTGTGTCACTTTCAAAATGTTTTTGACAAAAGTGGGGGGGTTAGTTTTACCCACAATTACAAAAATCAGTACGTATATTGGCCTCATCGAGCCGGACAACTTTCTAATTGACAGTTATTAGCTACGACCAACAGGGTGTCAGATATTTTGGTCTGAATGTGGATTTTTTGTTAAATCAGCCTCTGAGTTTTTAGTTACTCCTCCTAAAAGGTTTATTTTATTCCTACCAAACTTTTTCAACATGATACAAATATATTAATGATGCTAAATTGTAAACGGATATTGAATATCTCAAACGGTTTTGCTATGGCGAGGGATTAAATTAATGTCAAAAAAGAAGCAGGAAACATCTCATAACTTCTAAAAATGTAATTATACACCATTTATTTTTATATAAAATTATACAAATATTAGAACTAAACCTATTTTATTCTGTTTTTGCAATTCAAGAAGTATGAAAAAGTTAAAAACAGGCTATTTAGTGCTATTTGGTTCAACAAAAAAGCAAACATAGGGCTATACTGCCCTCTTGTGTCCAAAAGGATATCAAAATAGTATATAAAACGTTTTACTAGGTAGGCCAATTGTATTTAAATATAAATTTATTAGGTATATGACTGTGAGGATATTTTCCCATCGGTTAATCGACGTGTGACACGAGCGGGTGCTTTTAAAACGCTAATATAAAAGTGAAAGAAAAATACGGACGTCCGCACGGACATTTATAATGGTGCACACACAAATCACACACACGTTGGAAAGAATTATGCTTTTAAACAACACTAAACCGCCATTAGATGTCGCCAAGTGACCGTCTTAATGAGCGAGTCATTGATTAATTCGTTCAAACGATTCGAAATCCATAAACATATACAGATCCATAAACATGGATCCATAAACATCCAATCCATAAACATAAACAGATGTTTATGGATTGATCATTCAATCTTTGAGTCAACCAATTCGTTCAAAATGCTGAATCATTCAGTTATGAGAAAACACGTTCCTGTGAGATGCGTTCTTCTGTGATCTTTGTTTAACTATTTTCGCTGCTGAAACAGAACAAAAACAGTCAATATTGTATCTAAAATGTAAATAACTTCATTTTAACTGTTAATATCCTGTTGTATGAAATCAATGTCACAGTTTCAATTGTGATTTTATTCAGGAAAAGTTAGGTACGGAGAGCGAGCGATTTCAACGAAATCAGAACTAAACCCATTTTATTCTTTTATTATTATTATTATTCAATTTAAGAATTATGTTTGAGTTTAAAAAAAGCCAGAATGTTTTAGTCCAAAAAATAAATAAATCATGCCATGGATTGCTTGAAATGAATTTTTTTTATTATATTTATTTTTTTCGTTTTGGCTTTGTTTATAGTTTATTTTTTATTTTTCATTCTTGTTCCGTTCGGAATATCATTACATTTAAAGGATTTGTTGTGGAATATTTTGAGTGTATCATAAAATCAGAATATTCTCTCGATTTAGTGATCCCCTACTTATTATTTTATTTTATTTTTTTCTTTGTTCTAATCAGGTCAGGCAAGTAAAATTATCTGTGTCTTGTCCCTTAAAATTTATTTATATATATATATATATATACACACACACACACACACACATACTATATATATATATATATATATATATATATATATATATATATGTATGTGTGTGTGTGTGTGTGTATATATATATATATATATATATATATATGTGTGAGTGTGTGTGTGTGTGTGTATATATATATATATATATATATATGTATGTGTGTGTGTGTGTGTGTATATATATATATATAAATATAAATATAGCTGCGAGCAGCGATGGAGGGCCAAAGCCGGCGGTACCGCCACCCTGGCACCAGGATTGCGGTGCCACCGGCTTGGGCCCGTAATCGCTGCTCGCAGCTATATTTATTATTATTTTGTCAAACTTTCGGGCACTTTTGGGGCACTTAACATGCTCAAAAACTCTTGAAATTTTGCACACACGTCAGAACCTGCGGCCACCAGGGCCGGACTGAAGCTGGTACCCGGGGGTGGCAAGGGGGCTCGACAGCGCCCCCTGGAATGGTGTCTGAAAACTTGGTCCATAAATCAAACACGCTTGCATGTAATAATAATGAACTCAGTACACATATAGATCTCATCGGGCCGAACAACTTTCGTGCTCTAAGTTTTACACCAGCCCAACAGGAAGTCGGTTATTATACATTGTTTGGAAAACGCATACAATGGAATGTGAAATACTCCTCCTAGGGAATTCATCCGATCGCCACCAAACTCGGTGTGAATGAAGTCAAGACATTGAGGATGCTAAATTGCGAACGGATTTTTTATTTCTCGAACGGTTTGGCCGTGGCGAGGAAACGAATTTATGGTAAATAATGGGACACAGGAAGTGTGTTATAACTTCTGCATACATTAACTGATCTTGATAAAACTTCCGCAGTGTGTTCGATGTAAGAGGCCAATCACATGGATGTGACTATTGTGAGTCAAAGTTATAGCGCCACCAACTGGCAGCAGGAAGTGTGTCACTTTCAAAATGCTTTGAAATCACCCTCTTATTTTTACCCGATTTGCTTCAAACTTTATGTGTATAATGTAGACACACGGCAGATGTAGACCTGTGAAAGGTTTATTGATATCTTAAATACTGTTGCCGTGGCAACGCATCAAACTTTAATATTCTTTTCAGATGCTTTTGAGACTCTTAACATACTTGAAATTGGATGAAACTCGACAGACACATCACATTTATTATCCAGTAGACATGTGCAAAGTTTCAGAAACGGGCGAGGTGAGGGGCTCAGTAGCGCCACCTTTAGTCAAAAATGGGGGCTTAGTTTTAAGTAGAGTCACAAAAATCGTTATGTATATTGTTCTCATCAAGCCGGACAACTTTCTAATTTATAGTCATAAGCTGTGACCAACAGGAAGTGAGATATTTTGGTTTGAATGTGATTTTTTGTAGAATTCTCTCCCTCTCTCTCTCTGCCTCTGCGTCTCTGTGTGTGTGAGGGGTGGGGGGATTTGTCTTTTGAGTGAGATTTGTTTAAAATTCCTGTTTTTCAAGGTTTCAGGGGCTTTTGGGGCCTTTAACGTGCTCGAAAACTCTTGAAACTTTGCACACAGGTCAGAACCCGCGGCCATCAGGGCCGGGCTGAAGCTGGTACCCGGGCGTGGCAGGGGGGCTCAACAGCGCCCCCTGGAACGGGATCCGAACACTTGCCCATAAATCAAACACACTTGCATGTAATGATATGAAACTCGGTACACATATAGATCTCATCGGGCCGAACAACTTTCGTGCTCTAAATTTTACGCCAGCCCAACAGGAAGTCGGCAATTATGGGTTGTTTGGAGAACGCTTGCTGTGGAATTTGAAACACTTCTCCTAGAGAATTAATTAAATCGCCACCAAACTCGGTGTGCATGAAGTCAAGACATTGAGGATGCTAAATTGCGGACGGATTTCTGATATCTCAAACGGTTTGGCCCTGGCGAGGACACGAATTTATGGCGAGAAAAGAGAAACACGAAGTGTTATAACTTCTGCACACATTAACTGATCTTGATGAAACTTCAGCAGTGTGTTCGTGGTAAGAGGCCGATCAGATGGATGTGACTATTGTGAGTCAAAGTTATAGCGCCACCAACTGGCAGCAGGAAGTGTGTCACTTTCAAAATGTTTTTGACAAAAGTGGGGGGGTTAGTTTTACCCACAATTACAAAAATCAGTACGTATATTGGCCTCATCGAGCCGGACAACTTTCTAATTGACAGTTATTAGCTACGACCAACAGGGTGTCAGATATTTTGGTCTGAATGTGGATTTTTTGTTAAATCAGCCTCTGAGTTTTTAGTTACTCCTCCTAAAAGGTTTATTTTATTCCTACCAAACTTTTTCAACATGATACAAATATATTAATGATGCTAAATTGTAAACGGATATTGAATATCTCAAACGGTTTTGCTATGGCGAGGGATTAAATTAATGTCAAAAAAGAAGCAGGAAACATCTCATAACTTCTAAAAATGTAATTATACACCATTTATTTTTATATAAAATTATACAAATATTAGAACTAAACCTATTTTATTCTGTTTTTGCAATTCAAGAAGTATGAAAAAGTTAAAAACAGGCTATTTAGTGCTATTTGGTTCAACAAAAAAGCAAACATAGGGCTATACTGCCCTCTTGTGTCCAAAAGGATATCAAAATAGTATATAAAACGTTTTACTAGGTAGGCCAATTGTATTTAAATATAAATTTATTAGGTATATGACTGTGAGGATATTTTCCCATCGGTTAATCGACGTGTGACACGAGCGGGTGCTTTTAAAACGCTAATATAAAAGTGAAAGAAAAATACGGACGTCCGCACGGACATTTATAATGGTGCACACACAAATCACACACACGTTGGAAAGAATTATGCTTTTAAACAACACTAAACCGCCATTAGATGTCGCCAAGTGACCGTCTTAATGAGCGAGTCATTGATTAATTCGTTCAAACGATTCGAAATCCATAAACATATACAGATCCATAAACATGGATCCATAAACATCCAATCCATAAACATAAACAGATGTTTATGGATTGATCATTCAATCTTTGAGTCAACCAATTCGTTCAAAATGCTGAATCATTCAGTTATGAGAAAACACGTTCCTGTGAGATGCGTTCTTCTGTGATCTTTGTTTAACTATTTTCGCTGCTGAAACAGAACAAAAACAGTCAATATTGTATCTAAAATGTAAATAACTTCATTTTAACTGTTAATATCCTGTTGTATGAAATCAATGTCACAGTTTCAATTGTGATTTTATTCAGGAAAAGTTAGGTACGGAGAGCGAGCGATTTCAACGAAATCAGAACTAAACCCATTTTATTCTTTTATTATTATTATTATTCAATTTAAGAATTATGTTTGAGTTTAAAAAAAGCCAGAATGTTTTAGTCCAAAAAATAAATAAATCATGCCATGGATTGCTTGAAATGAATTTTTTTTATTATATTTATTTTTTTCGTTTTGGCTTTGTTTATAGTTTATTTTTTATTTTTCATTCTTGTTCCGTTCGGAATATCATTACATTTAAAGGATTTGTTGTGGAATATTTTGAGTGTATCATAAAATCAGAATATTCTCTCGATTTAGTGATCCCCTACTTATTATTTTATTTTATTTTTTTCTTTGTTCTAATCAGGTCAGGCAAGTAAAATTATCTGTGTCTTGTCCCTTAAATTTATTTATATATATATATATATATACACACACACACACACACATACATATATATATATATATATATATATATATATATATATATATATATATGTATGTGTGTGTGTGTGTGTATATATATATATATATATATATATATATATGTGTGAGTGTGTGTGTGTGTGTGTATATATATATATATATATATATATGTATGTGTGTGTGTGTGTGTGTATATATATATATATAAATATAAATATAGCTGCGAGCAGCGATGGAGGGCCAAAGCCGGCGGTACCGCCACCCTGGCACCAGGATTGCGGTGCCACCGGCTTGGGCCCGTAATCGCTGCTCGCAGCTATATTTATTATTATTTTGTCAAACTTTCGGGCACTTTTGGGGCACTTAACATGCTCAAAAACTCTTGAAATTTTGCACACACGTCAGAACCTGCGGCCACCAGGGCCGGACTGAAGCTGGTACCCGGGGGTGGCAAGGGGGCTCGACAGCGCCCCCTGGAATGGTGTCTGAAAACTTGGTCCATAAATCAAACACGCTTGCATGTAATAATAATGAACTCAGTACACATATAGATCTCATCGGGCCGAACAACTTTCGTGCTCTAAGTTTTACACCAGCCCAACAGGAAGTCGGTTATTATACATTGTTTGGAAAACGCATACAATGGAATGTGAAATACTCCTCCTAGGGAATTCATCCGATCGCCACCAAACTCGGTGTGAATGAAGTCAAGACATTGAGGATGCTAAATTGCGAACGGATTTTTTATTTCTCGAACGGTTTGGCCGTGGCGAGGAAACGAATTTATGGTAAATAATGGGACACAGGAAGTGTGTTATAACTTCTGCATACATTAACTGATCTTGATAAAACTTCCGCAGTGTGTTCGATGTAAGAGGCCAATCACATGGATGTGACTATTGTGAGTCAAAGTTATAGCGCCACCAACTGGCAGCAGGAAGTGTGTCACTTTCAAAATGCTTTGAAATCACCCTCTTATTTTTACCCGATTTGCTTCAAACTTTATGTGTATAATGTAGACACACGGCAGATGTAGACCTGTGAAAGGTTTATTGATATCTTAAATACTGTTGCCGTGGCAACGCATCAAACTTTAATATTCTTTTCAGATGCTTTTGAGACTCTTAACATACTTGAAATTGGATGAAACTCGACAGACACATCACATTTATTATCCAGTAGACATGTGCAAAGTTTCAGAAACGGGCGTGGTGAGGGGCTCAGTAGCGCCACCTTTAGTCAAAAATGGGGGCTTAGTTTTAAGTAGAGTCACAAAAATCGTTATGTATATTGTTCTCATCAAGCCGGACAACTTTCTAATTTATAGTCATAAGCTGTGACCAACAGGAAGTGAGATATTTTGGTTTGAATGTGATTTTTTGGAGAATTCTCTCCCTCTCTCTCTCTGCCTCTGCATATCTGTGTGTGTGAGGGGTGGGGGGATTTGTCTTTTGAGTGAGATTTGTTTAAAATTCCTGTTTTTCAAGGTTTCAGGGGCTTTTGGGGCCTTTAACGTGCTCGAAAACTCTTGAAACTTTGCACACAGGTCAGAACCCGCGGCCATCAGGGCCGGGCTGAAGCTGGTACCCGGGCGTGGCAGGGGGGCTCAATAGCGCCCCCTGGAACGGGATCCGAACACTTGTCCATAAATCAAACACACTTGCATGTAATGATATGAAACTCGGTACACATATAGATCTCATCGGGCCGAACAACTTTCGTGCTCTAAATTTTACGCCAGCCCAACAGGAAGTCGGCAATTTTGGGTTGTTTGGAAAACGCTTGCTGTGGAATTTGAAACACTTCTCCTAGAGAACTCATCCAATCCCCACCAAACTCGGTGTGCATGAAGTCAAGACATTGAGGATTCTAAATTGCGGACGGATTTTTGATATCTCGAACGGTTTGGCCGTGGCGAGGAAACGAATTTATGGCAAGAAAAGAGAAACACTAAGTGGTATAACTTCTGCATACATTAACTGATCTACTAAAAACACTAAACACTAAAAATCTTCTAAAAATGTAATTATATACCACTTATTTCTATATAAAAGTATACAAATATCACAACTAAACCCATTTTATTCTGTTTTTGCAATTCAAGAAGAATGAAAAAGTTAAAAACAGGCTATTTAGTGCTATTTGGTTAAACAAAAAAGCAAACATAGGGCTATACTGCCCTCTTGTGTCCAAAAGGACATCAAAATAGTATATAAAACTTTTTACCAGGTAGGCCAATATTGTATTTAAATATACATTTATTAGGTATGTGTCTGAGGATATTTTCCCACCGGTTAATCGACGTGTAACACCGCTGGGGGCTTTTGAATTGCCAACTTAAAAACGAAAGTAAAATATGTTTGTCCGCAATGACATTGATAGTGGTTGAGCGAGCGTTTCAAATGAATTCCTATGGAAGTAGGAATTAACTGAAAAACGTTCACTCTGTTCTGCTCGTTCCTCACCGTGGATGCGCACCGTTTTAAATCGCTAATATGAGCATTTTAGTTTAATTTTAAAATTAGCACCTTTTGGGGGGAGGATTGCTTGAAATTATTTTACAAAAGCACAATGTTGTGTTTTATTGCGACTGTACACAAATATAAGTTAACACTTTGCAGTTTGAATGTCGTCCTGTATAATGACGGAGTATGTTTTTATGTGTCCACTGTTCAATCGCACCCACGCCACACACACACACACACACACACACACACACGGTTTACTATCTTTGTTGGGACTCTCCATAGACTTAATGGTTTTATACTGTACAACCTGTATATTCTATCTCCTCACACTAACCCTAGCCCTAAACCTACCTATCACAGAAAACTTTCTGCATTTTTACTTTTCCAAAAAAACTCATTCTGTATGATTTATAAGCTTGTTTACCCATGGGGACCTCTATTTAGGTCCCCACTGTGACACGAGTCCCCATGAGTCTGTGTGCATTCAGGTTGAAGTCCCCACCGGGATAGAAAAACATGAACACACACACACACACACACACACACACACACACACACACACACACACACACACACACACACACACACACACACACTCCAGCATTGTAATCTTGACATCGCAGCCTGTTCATTATAGCCTTCATAAAATATAATAATAAAATAGTCAACCTAACATATAAAAATTACACTGCTCTAAATAGTCAGTAGTACAATTCATACATTCACAGTAAGCACCGCTCCACTGTGATGTTTCCAAGCACATTTTTGCGCTTGTGAAGAGGATGATTTTTTCCGTCGATATTGGAACATGAGTGAAGAACAAAGCCTATAATAAAGAATAGTTTAGCATCCAAATACATCGCAAATGTTGAAACATTTTGATTCTAATGAGAGGGTTACGTGAGCCCAACACTGCTTTCTTTCATTTTTATTTTTACATTAAATTTAAAGGATTTGTTGTGGAAAATTTTGAGTGTATCATAAAATCAGAATAAGGTAAGTCAAGTAATATTTTTGGTCTATTATATATATATATATATATATATATATATATATATATATATATATAATAGACCAAAAATATATATATATATATATATATATATATATATATATATATATATAAATATAGCTGCGAGCAGCGATGAAGGGCCAAAGCCGGCGGTACCGCCACCCCGGTGCCTTTAGGTAAAGGCACCGGGGTTGCGGTGCCACCGGCTTGGGCCCGTAATCGCTGCTCGCAGCTATATTTATTATTATTATTATTATTTTGTCAACCTTTCGGGCACTTTTGGGGCCCTTAACATGCTCAAAAACTCTTGAAACTTTGCACACGTCAGAACCCGCGGCCATCAGGGCCGGACCGAAGCTGGTACCCGGGCGTGGCAGGGGGGCTCGACAGCGCCCCCTGGAACGGGATCCGAACACTTGTCCATAAATCAAACACACTTGCATTTAATAATATGAAACTCGGCACACATATAGATCTCATCAGGCCGAACAACTTTCGTGCTCTAAGTTTTACGCCAGCCCAACAGGAAGTCGGCTATTATGGGTTGTTTGGAAACGCATGCTGTGGAATTTAATGTACTCCTCCTAGAGAATTCATCCAATCCCCTCGAAACTCGGTGTGTATGAAGTCAAGACATCGAGGATGCTAAATTGCAGACAGATTTTTGATATCTCGAACGGTTTGGCCGTGGCGAGGAAACGAATTTAGGGCGAATAATGGAAACAGGAAGTGTGTTATAACTTCAGCATACATAAACTGATCTTGATGAAACTTCAGCAGTGTGTTAGTTGTAAGAGGCCGATCACATGGATGTGACATTTGTGAGTCAAAGTTATAGCGCCACAAACTGGCAACAGGAAGTGTGTCACTTTCAAAATGCTTTGAAATCACCCTCTTATTTTTATCCGATTTGCTTCAAACTTTATGTGTATAATGTAAACACACGGCAGATGTAGACCTGTGAAAGGATTATTGATATCTTAGATACTGTTGCCGTGGCAACGCATCAAACTTTAATATTCTTTTTGGATGCTTTTGAGAATCTTCACATGCTTGAAAATGCATGAAACTCGACAGACACATCACATTTATTATCCAGTAGACATGTGCAAAGTTTCAGAAACGGGCGTGGTGAAATGGCTCAGTAGCGCCACCTTTAGTCAAAAGTGGGGGGGTTAGTTTTATCAACAGCAACAAAACTTGGTATGTGTATTGTTCTCATCAAGACGGACAACTTTCTAATTTACAGTAACTAGCTCGGACCAAGAGGAAGAGAGATATTTTGGTTTGAATGTGGATTTTCTGGAGAATTTTCTCTCCCTCTCTCTGTGTCTCTGTGTGTGTGAGGGGAGGGGGGGATTTGACTATTGCTTTTATATTGTTAATCAAGGTTTCAGGGGCTTTTGGGGTCCTTAACGTGCTCAAAAACTCTTGAAACTTTGCACACAAGTCAAAACCCCTTGGCATCAGGGCCGGGCTGAAGCTGGTACCCGGGCGTGGCAGGGGGGCTCAACAGCGCCCCCTTGAACTGGGTCTGAAAACTTGGTCCATAGATCAAACACTTGTGCATGAATTAATATGAAACTCGGTACACATATAGATCTCATCGGGCCGAACAACTTTTCCCCCGTCAAGTTTTACGCCAGCCCAACAGGAAGTCGGCTATTATGGGTTGTTTGGAAAACGCTTGCTGTGGAATGCGAAGTACTCCTCCTAGAGAATTCATCCAATCCCCACCAAACTCGGTGTGCATGAAGTCAAGTCATTGAGGATGCTAAATTGCGGAAGGATTTTTGATATCTCGAACGGTTTGGCCGTGGCGAGGAAACGAATTTATGGCAAGAAAAGATAAACACGAAGCGGTATAACTTCTGCATACATTAACTGATCTTGATGAAACTTCACCAGTGTGTTCGTGGTAAGAGGCCGATCAGATGGATGTAACTATTGTGAGTCAAAGTTATAGCACCACCAACTGGCAGCAGGAAGTGTGTCACTTTCAAAATGCCTGTGACAAAAGTGGGGGGGTTAGTTGTATATACAGTAACAAAAATCAGTACGTTCATTGGTCTCATCGAGCCGGACAACTTTTTAATTTAAAGTAATTTGCTCCAACCAACAGGAAGTCAGATATTTAGGTCTGAATGTGGATTTTTGGGATATTTCAGACTCTGAGTTTTTAGCTACTCCTCCTAACTGGTTTATTTTTTTCACACCAAACTTTTTCAACACGATGAAAATACATTAAAGATGCTAAATTGTGAACGGATATTTAATATTTCAAACAGTTTTGATATAGTGAGGGATTAAAGTAATGTACAAAAAGGAAACGCTAAAAGCATCATCTTCTAAAAATGTAATTATACACCATTTCTTTCTATATAAAAGTATACAAATATCACAACTAAACCCATTTTATTCTTTTTTTTTTTCAATTTAAGAATTACTTATACGTTTAAAAATAGCAATAGTACTCTTTAGTCCCATAAAAGTCAAGTCATACATAGGGCTATACTGCCCTCTTGTGTTCAAAATCAGGTAGGCCTATTGTATCTATATAAAAATATACTAGGTATGTGACGGTGAGAATATTTTACCACCGGTTAATCAACGGGTTAATCAACGTTAATCAATGTTGTGGAATATTTTGAGTGTATCATAAAATCAGAATAAAGTAAGACAAGTAATATTTTCTGTCTTCTATATATATATATATATATATATATATATATATATATATATATATGTGTGTGTGTATGTATATATATATATATATATATATATATATATATATATATATATATATATATATATATATATATATATATATATATAATATAGCTGCGAGCAGCGATGAAGGGCCAAAGCCGGCAGCACCGCCACCCCGGTGCCTTTAGGTAACTAAAGGCACCGGGGTTGCGGTGCCACCGGCTTGGGCCCGTAATCGCTGCTCGCAGCTATATTTATATATATATATATTTAGGGCCCAAGCCCTGACAGGGCGAAGGCCCTATTGTTTTCGGTAGGATTATTTATTATTATTAGGGCCCAAGCCCTTAAAGGGCAAAGGCCCTATTGTTTTCGGTAGGATTATTGTTTATTATTATTATTATTATTAGGGCCCAAGCCCTGAAAGGGCGAAGGCCCTATTGTTTTCGGTAGGATTATTTATTATTATTAGGGCCCAAGCCCTGAAAGGGCGAAGGCCCTATTGTTTCCGGTAGGATTATTAGGGCCCAAGCCCTGAAAGGGCGAAGGCCCTATTGTTTTCGTAAGGATTATTAGGGCCCAAGCCCTGAAGGGGCGAAGGTCCTATTGTTTTCGGTAGGATTATTATTATTATTATTATTATTATTATTATTATTATTATTATTATTATTAGGGCCCAAGCCCTGAAAGGGCGAAGGCCCTATTGTTTCCGGTAGGATTATTTATTATTATTATTATTATTATTATTATTATTATTATTATTATTATTATTATTATTATTATTATTTTTCTGTCAACCTTTCGGGCACTTTTGGGGCCTTTAACATGCTCGAAAACTCTTGAAATTTTGCACACAGGTCAGAACCTGCGGCCATCAGGGCCGGGCTGAAGCTGGTACCTGGGCGTGGCAGGGGGGCTCAACAGCGCCCCCTTGAACGGGGTCCGAAAACTTGGTCCATAAATCAGACACGCTTGCATGTAATAATATGAAACTCAATACACATATAGATCTCATCGGGCCAAACAACTTTCGTACTTTTACTTTTTACGCCAGCCCAACAGGAAGTCGGCTATTATGGGTTGTTTGGAAACGCATGCTGTGGAATTTAATGTACTCCTCCTAGGGAACTCATCCATTCGCCTCCAAACTCAGTCAGCATGAAGTCAAGACATTGAGGATGCTAAATTGCGGACGGATTCTTGATATCTCGAACGGTTTGGCCGTGGCGAGGACACGAATTTATGGCGAATAATGGAAACAGGAAGTGTGTTATAACTTCTGCATACATTAACTGATCTTGATTAAACTTCAGCAGTGTGTTCGTTGTAAGAGGCCGATCACATGGATGTGACTATTGTGAGTCAAAGTTATAGCGCCACCAACTGGCAGCAGGAAGTGTGTCACTTTCAAAATGCTTTGAAATCACCCTCTTATTTTTACCCGATTTGCTTCAAACTTTATGTGTATAATATAGACACACGGCAGATGTAGACCTGTGAAAGGTTTATTGATATCTTAAATACTGTTGCCGTGGCAACGCATCAAACTTTAATATTCTTTTCAGATGCTTTTGAGACTCTTAACATACTTGAAATTGGATGAAACTCGACAGACACATCACATTTATTATCCAGTAGACATGTGCAAAGTTTCAGAAACGGGCGTGGTGAGGGGCTCAGTAGCGCCACCTTTAGTCAAAAATGGGGGCTTAGTTTTAAGTAGAGTCACAAAAATCGTTATGTATATTGTTCTCATCAAGCCGGACAACTTTCTAATTTATAGTCATAAGCTGTGACCAACAGGAAGTGAGATATTTTGGTTTGAATGTGATTTTTTTGAGAATTCTCTCCCTCTCTCTCTCTGCCTCTGCGTCTCTGTGTGTGTGAGGGGTGGGGGGATTTGTCTTTTGAGTGAGATTTGTTTAAAATTCCTGTTTTTCAAGGTTTCAGGGGCTTTTGGGGCATTTAACGTGCTCGAAAACTCTTGAAACTTTGCACACAGGTCAGAACCCGCGGCCATCAGGGCCGGGCTGAAGCTGGTACCCGGGCGTGGCAGGGGGGCTCAACAGCGCCCCCTGGAACGGGATCCAAACACTTGCCCATAAATCAAACACACTTGCATGTAATGATATGAAACTCGGTACACATATAGATCTCATCGGGCCGAACAACTTTCGTGCTCTAAATTTTATGCCAGCCCAACAGGAAGTCGGCAATTATGGGTTGTTTGGAGAACGCTTGCTGTGGAATTTGAAACACTTCTCCTAGAGAATTAATTAATCGCCAAAAATCAGTACGTATATTGGCCTCATCGAGCCGGACAACTTTCTAATTGACAGTTATTAGCTACGACCAACAGGGTGTCAGATATTTTGGTCTGAATATGGATTTTTTGTTAAATCAGCCTCTGAGTTTTTAGTTACTCCTCCTAAAAGGTTTATTTTATTCCCACCAAACTTTTTCAACATGATACAAATATATTAATGATGCTAAATTGTAAACGGATATTGAATATCTCAAACGGTTTTGCTATGGCGAGGGATTAAATTAATGTCAAAAAGGAAGCAGGAAACATCTCATAACTTCTAAAAATGTAATTATACACCATTTATTTTTATATAAAATTATACAAATATTAGAACTAAACCTATTTTATTCTGTTTTTGCAATTCAAGAAGTATGAAAAAGTTAAAAACAGGCTATTTAGTGCTATTTGGTTCAACAAAAAAGCAAACATAGGGCTATACTGCCCTCTTGTGTCCAAAAGGATATCAAAATAGTATATAAAACGTTTTACTAGGTAGGCCAATTGTATTTAAATATAAATTTATTAGGTATATGACTGTAAGGATATTTTCCCATCGGTTAATCGACGTGTGACACGAGCGGGTGCTTTTAAATCGCTAATATAAAAGTGAAA
>NW_028296400.1:45000-50000 GCF_964197995.2 Scardinius erythrophthalmus
ATGTGGATTTTTGGGATATTTCAGACTCTGAGTTTTTAGCTACGCTTCCTAAATGGTTTATTTTATTCACACCAAACTTTTTCAAAATGATGAAAATACATTAAATATGCTAAATTGTGATCGGATATTAAACATCTCTAACGGTTTTGCTATAGTGAGGGACTAAAGTAATGTCCAAAAAGGAAACACTAAAAGCCTAATTTCTTCTAAAAATGTAATTAAACACCATTTATTTCTATATAAAAGTATAGAAATATCACAACTAAACCCATTTAATTCTTTTTTTCTTTTTTCAATTTAAGAATTATTTATAAGTTTAAAAATAGTAATTGTACTATTTAGTCCCATAAAAGTCAAGTCATACATAGGGCTATACTGCCCTCTTGTGTTCAAAATCAGATAGGCCTATTGTATCTATATAAAAATATACTAGGTATGTGACGGTGAGAATATTTTACCACCGGTTAATCGACGTCTGACACCACTGGGGGCTTTTGAATCGCCAACTTAAAAACGAAAGTAAAATATGTTCGTCCGCACTGACACTGATAGTGGTTGAGCGAGCGTTTCAAATACATTCCTATGGAAGTAGGAATTAACTGAAAAACGTTCACTCTGTTCTGCTCGTTCCTCGCCGTGGACGTGCACCGTTATGAATGCCCGTGCAGCCGTGAGCATTTTAGTTTAATTTTAAAATTAGCGCCTTTCGGGGGGTGGATTTCTTGAAATTATTTTACAAAAGCAAAATGTTGTGTTTTATTGCGACTGTACACAAATATAAGTTAACACTTTGCAGTTTGAATGTCGTCCTGTATAATGACGGAGTATGTTTTTATTGGTCCACTGTTCAATCATGCCCACGCCACACACGGTTTACTATCTTTGTAGGGACTCTCCATATACTTAATGGTTTTATACTGTACAAACTGTATATTCTATCTCCTTACACTAACCCTACCCTTAAACCTACCTATCACAGAAAACTTTCTGCATTTTTACATTTCCAAAAAAACTCATTCTGTATGATTTATAAGCTTGTTTACCCATGGGGACCTCTATTTAGCTTCCCACTGTGACACGAGTTCCCATGAGTCTGTAAGCATTCAGGTTGAAGTCCCCACCGGGATAGAAAAACATGAACACACACACACACACACACACACACACATTCCAGCATTGCAATCTTGATATCGCAGCCTGTTCATTATAGCCTTAATAAAATATAATAATAAAATAGTCAACCTAACATACAGTATAAAAATTACACTGCTCTAAATAGTCAGTAGTACAATTCGTACATTCAGAGTAAGCACCGCTCCACTGTGATGTTTCCAAGCACATTTTTGCGCGTGTGAAGTGGATGATTTTTTTCCATCGATATTGGAACACGAGTGAAGAACAAAGCCTATAATAAAGAATAGTTTAGCATCCAAATACATCGCAAATGTTGAAACATTTTGATTCTAATGAGAGGGTTACGTGAGACCAACACTGCTTACTTTCATTTTTATTTTTACATTAAATTTAAAAGATTTGTTGTGGAATGTTTTGAGTGTATCATAAAATTAGAATAAGGTAAGTCAAGTATTATTTTCTGTCTTTATATATATATATATATATATATATATAAATAGAGCTGCGAGCAGCGATGAAGGGCCAAAGCCGGCGGTACCGTAACTAATGTAACTAGGTAACTAAAGGCACCGGGGTTGCGGTGCCACCGGCTTGGGCCCGTAATCGCTGCTCGCAGCTATATTTATTATTATTATTATTATTTTGTCAACCTTTCGGGCACTTTTGGGGCCCTTAACATGCTCAAAAACTCTTGAAATTTTGCACACAGGTCAGAACCTGCGGCCATCAGGGCCGGACTGAAGCTGGTACCCGGGGCGTGGCACGGGGGCTCGACAGCACCCCCTGGAATGGTGTCTGAAAACTTGGTCCATAAATCAAACACGCTTGCATGTAATAATATGAAACTCAGTACACATATAGATCTCATCGGGCCGAACAACTTTCGTGCTCTAAGTTTTACACCAGCCCAACAGGAAGTCGGTTATTATACGTTGTTTGGAAAACGCATACAATGGAATGTGAAATACTCCTCCTAGGGAATTCATCCGATCGCCACCAAACTCGGTGTGAATGAAGTCAAGACATTGAGGATGTTAAATTGCGAACGGATTTTTGATATCTCGAACGGTTTGGCCGTGGCGAGGAAACGAATTTATGGTGAATAATGGGACACAGGAAGTGTGTTATAACTTCTGCATACATTAACTGATCTTGATAAAACTTCTGCAGTGTGTTCGTTGTAAGAGGCCAATCACATGGATGTGACTATTGTGAGTCAAAGTTATAGTGCCACCAACTGGCAGCAGGAAGTGTGTCCCTTTCAAAATGCTTTGAAATCACCCTCTTATTTTTACCCGATTTGCTTCAAACTTTATGTGTATAATGTAGACACACGACAGATGTAGACCTGTGAAAGGTTTATTGATATCTTAAATACTGTTGCCGTGGCAACGCATCAAACTTTAATATTCTTTTCAGATGCTTTTGAGACTCTTAACATACTTGAAATTGGATGAAACTCGACAGACACATCACATTTATTATCCAGTAGACATGTGCAAAGTTTCAGAAACGGGCGTGGTGAGGGGCTCAGTAGCGGCACCTTTAGTCAAAAATGGGGGCTTAGTTTTAAGTAGAGTCACAAAAATCGTTATGTATATTGTTCTCATCAAGCCGGACAACTTTCTAATTTATAGTCATAAGCTGTGACCAACAGGAAGTGAGATATTTTGGTTTGAATGTGATTTTTTGGAGAATTCTCTCCCTCTCTCTCTGCCTCTGTGTGTGTGAGGGGTGGGGGGATTTGTCTTTTGAGTGAGATTTGTTTAAAATTCCTGTTTTTCAAGGTTTCAGGGGCTTTTGGGGCCTTTAACGTGCTCAAAAACTCTTGAAACTTTGCACACAGGTCAGAACCCGCGGCCATCAGGGCCGGGCTGAAGCTGGTACCCGGGCGTGGCAGGGGGGCTCAACAGCGCCCCCTGGAACGGGATCCGAACACTTGTCCATAAATCAAACACACTTGCATGTAATGATATGAAACTCGGTACACATATAGATCTCATCGGGCCGAACAACTTTCGTGCTCTAAATTTTACGCCAGCCCAACAGGAAGTCGGCAATTATGGGTTGTTTGGAGAACGCTTGCTGTGGAATTTGAAACACTTCTCCTAGAGAATTAATTAAATCGCCACCAAACTCGGTGTGCATGAAGTCAAGACATTGAGGATGCTAAATTGCGGACGGATTTTTGATATCTCAAACGGTTTGGCCGTGGCGAGGACACGAATTTATGGCGAGAAAAGAGAAACACGAAGTGTTATAACTTCTGCACACATAAACCGATCTTGATGAAACTTCAGCAGTGTGTTCGTGGTAAGAGGCCGATCACATGGATGTGACTATTGTGAGTCAAAGTTATAGCGCCACCAACTGGCAGCAGGAAGTGTGTCACTTTCAAAATGTTTTTGACAAAAGTGGGGGGGTTAGTTTTACCCACAATTACAAAAATCAGTATGTATATTGGTCTCATCGAGCCGGACAACTTTCTAATTTACAGGCATTAGCTGCAACCAACAGGAAGTCAGATATTTTGGTCTGAATATGGATTTTTTGTTAAATCAGCCTCTGAGTTTTTAGTTACTCCTCCTAAAAGGTTTATTTTATTCCCACCAAACTTTTTCAACATGATACAAATATATTAATGATGCTAAATTGTAAACGGATATTGAATATCTCAAACGGTTTTGCTATGGCGAGGGATTAAATTAATGTCAAAAAGGAAGCAGGAAACATCTCATAACTTCTAAAAATTTAATTATACACCATTTATTTTTATATAAAATTCTACAAATATTAGAACTAAACCTATTTTATTCTGTTTTTGCAATTCAAGAAGTATGAAAAAGTTAAAAACAGGCTATTTAGTGCTATTTGGTTCAACAAAAAAGCAAACATAGGGCTATACTGCCCTCTTGTGTCCAAAAGGATATCAAAATAGTATATAAAACGTTTTACTAGGTAGGCCTATTGTATTTAAATATACATTTATTAGGTATATGACTGTGAGGATATTTTCCCATCGGTTAATCGACGTGTGACACGAGCGGGTGCTTTTAAATCGCTAATATAAAAGTGAAAGTAAAAAACGGACGTCCGCACGGACATTGATAATGGTGCACGTTGGAAAAAATGATACTTTTAAACATAACACTAAACCGCCATTAGGTGTCGCCAGGCGACCATCTTAATGAGCGAGTCATTGATTCATTCGTTCAAACGATTCGTTCCAATGACTGAGTCATTCATGATTGAGACAGATGTTTATGGATTGACCATTGAATCTTTAAGTCAACCGATTCGTTTCAAAATGCTGAATCATTCAGTAATGAGAAAACAAGTTGCTGTGAGACAGACATGGGCAGTATTTCAATTAAATGTATTTTAAATACGTATTTAATTACTTTAGTGTATTTTGTAATTTGTATTTTGCAGGGGTGGCAAAAATAAAATGTAGTTTGTAACAAAATATTTTGAGGCAGTGTATTTAGAGTATTTCAAATACTTAAATACTTAAGAAAAATCACCATATGCTTATCACCATAGTAAATGATTTTGCCATATTTTCGGTCTGATGTTGGCAATGGCAATGTCCAGGTTAGATGTACGAAAATCACGTGACACCCTGTAGACCGGGCTCCCTCCAAGATGTGAATGAGTTTTGAACACAGGAGAAGAAGTGGCGCATACGTAGCCATATTATCACTGTTCCTCTACTCGTGCCTTAAAGGGATACTCCACTTTTTTTGGAAATAGGCTCATTTTACAACTCCCCCTGAGTTAAAGGGATAGTTCACTTTGAAATAAAATTTTGGTATGTTTTAGCTGTTTTAGATATATACACTATGGGCCCTATCTTGCACCCAGCG
>NW_028296400.1:55000-87500 GCF_964197995.2 Scardinius erythrophthalmus
GTGTGTGTGTGAGGGGAGGGGGGGATTTGACTATTGCTTTTATATTTTTAATCAAGGTTTCAGGGGCTTTTGGGGTACTTAACGTGCTCAAAAACTCTTGAAACTTTGCACACAGGTCAGAACCCACGGCCATCAGGGCCGGGCTGAAGCTGGGACCCGGGCGTGGCTGGGGGGCTCAACAGCGCCCCCTTGAACGGGGTTCTAAAACTTGATCCATATATCAAACACGCTCGCATGAATTAATATGAAACTCGGTACACATATAGATCTCATCGGGCCGAACAACTTTACCCCGGTCAAGTTTTACGCCAGCCCAACAGGAAGTCAGCTATTATGGGTTGTTTGGAAAACGCTTGCTGTGGAATGTGAAATACTCCTCCTAGAAAATTCACCGTGCCCCCTTCAAACTCGGTGTGGATGTAGTCAAGACATTGAGGATGCTAAATTGCGGACAGATTTTTGATATCTCGAACGGTTTGGCTGTGGCGAGGAATCGAATTTATGGCGAGAAAAGAGAAACACGGAAGTGGAATAACTTCTGCATACATTAACTGATCTTGATGAAACTTCAGTAGTGTGTTCGTGGTAAGAGGCTGATCAGATGGATGTAGCTATTGTGAGTCAAAGTTATAGCGCCACCAACTGGCAGCAGGAAGTGTGTCACTTTCAACATGCTTTTGACAAAAGTGGGGGGGTTAGTTTTAACTACAGTAAAGAAAAAATAGTTTGTATATTGTTCTCATCAAGCCGGACAACTTTCTAATTTACATTCAATAGCTCTGGCCATCAGGAAGTCAGATATTTTGGTCTGAATGTGGATTTTTTTGCAAAATCAGCCTCTGAATTTTTAGCCACTCCTCTTAAACTATTTATTTTATTCGTACCAAACTTTTTCAACATGATGAAACTACATTAAATATGCTAAATTGTGAATGGATAATAAATATCTCAAACGGTTTTGCTATGGCGAGGGATTAAATAATGTCCAAAAAGGAAACACTAAAAATCTTCTAAAAATGTAATTATATACCATTTATTTCTATATAAAAGTATACAAATATCACAACTAAACCCATTTTATTCTGTTTTTGCAATTCAAGAAGAATGAAAAAGTTAAAACAGGCTATTTAGTGCTATTTGGTTCAACAAAAAAGCAAACATAGGGCTATACTGCCCTCTTGTGTCCAAAAGGACATCAAAATAGTATATAAAACTTTTTACCAGGTAGGCCAATATTGTATTTAAATATACATGTATTAGGTATGTGTCTGAGGATATTTTCCCACCGGTTAATCGACGTGTGACACTAGTGGGTGCTTTTAAATCGCTAATATAATAGTGTAAGAAAAATAATGATAATGTTGCACACACAAATCACACACATGTGGGAAAGAATGATGCTTTTAAACAACACTAAACCGCCATTAGGTGTCGCCAGGCATCCATCTTAATAAGCGAGTCATTGATTCATTCGTTCAAACGATTCGTTCGAATGAGTTGATCATGATTAAGACAGATGTTTATGGATTGATCATTCAATCTTTGAGTCAACCGATTCGTTAAAAATGCTGAATCGTTCAGTTATGAGAAAACACGTGATGTGTGATGGTTCTGCCGTGATCTTTGTTTAACTATTTTCGCTGCTGAAACAGAACAAAAACAGTCAACATTGCATCTAAAATGTAAGTGACTTAATTGTAACTGTTCATTAACCTGTTGTATGAAATCTAGGGGTGGGAGAAAAAATTTATTCTTAGATGCATCGCGATGCGGACGTGGACGATTCTGAATCGATTCACAAATGTCAAAAAATCGATTCTCTAAAAAAATATTTTTCTAATAACGTAATATTGACGGAAGGCAAAAGGCGGAACTCTAAGCGGACGTGCGTGCAGTCTGTGGCGCGCACATAACAGAGTAGTTTCTTCTGCTCACCAAGGCTGCATTTATTTGATTAAAAATACAAACAAAAACAGTAATATTGTAAAATATTATTCCAATTTAAAACAGCTGCTTTCTATTTTAATATATTTTAAACTGTTATTTATTCCTGTGATCAAAGCTGAGTTTTCAGCATCATTACTCCAGTCGTCACTGTCACATGATCCTTCAGAAATTATTCTAATATGATGATTGATACTCAAGAAACATTCATTATTATTTTAAATGTCGAAAACAGTTGTATACAGTCTTTGATGAATAGAAAGTTCAAAAGAACAGCATTTATCTGAAATCTAAAGCTTTTGTAACGTTAAACACTACCGCTCAAAAGTTTTGGGTTAGTAATAATTACAATTTTATTTTTTGGGGAAATAAATAAAATAAATCAGTACTTTTATTTATGAAGGATGAGTTAAACTGATCAACAGTTACAGTAAAGACATTTATAATGTTAAAAATATATATATTTGAAATATATGCTGTTCTTTTGAACTTTACATTCATCAAAGCATTTTGAAAAAAAAAAATCTGTACACAACTGTTTTCAACATTGAAAATAATAAAGAATATTTATTGAGCATCAATCATCATATTAGTATGATTTCTGAAGGATCATGTGACACTGAAGACTGGAGTAATGATGCTGAAAACTCAATTTTGATCACAGAAATGAATTACTATGTAAAATATTTAAAAATTGAAAACAGCTGTTTTAAATTGGAATAATATTTCACAATATTACTGTTTTTGTTTGTATTTTTAATCAATAAATGCAGCCTTGGTGAGCAGAAGAGACTTCTCCTAAAAACATTAAAAATCTTACTGACCCCAAACTTTTGAACAATAATATATATATATATATATATATATATATATATATATATATATATATATATATATATATATATATATATATATATACATATATATGTATGTGTGTGTATGTATGTATGTATATATATATATATATATATATATATATATATATATATATATATATATATATATATATATATATATATATATATAATATAGCTGCGAGCAGCGATGGAGGGCCAAAGCCGGCGGTACCGCCACCCCGGTGCCTTTAGGTAACTAAAGGCACCGGGGTTGCGGTGCCACCGGCTTGGGCCCGTAATCGCTGCTCGCAGCTATATTTAGGGCCCAAGCCCTGAAAGGGCGAAGGCCCTATTGTTTCCGGTAGGATTATTATTAGGGCCCAAGCCCTGAAAGGGCGAAGGCCCTATTGTTTCCGTAAGGATTATTTTTTTTTTTTTTTTTTTTTTTTCTTCATTATTTTTATTTTTGCCTTTTTGCCACTTTTGGGGCCCTTAACATGCTCAAAAACTCTTGAAATTTTGCACACACGTCAGAACCTGCGGCCATCAGGGCCGGGCTGAAGCTGGTACTGGGGCGTGGCAGGGGGGCTCGACAGCGCCCCCTGGAATGGGGTCCGAAAACTTGGTCCATAAATCAAACACGCTTGCATGTAATAATATGAAACTCAGTACACATATAGATCTCATCGGGCCGAACAACTTTCGTGCTCTAAGTTTTACAAAAGCCCAACAGGAAGTCGGTTATTATACGTTGTTTGGAAAACGCATACAATGGAATGTGAAATACTCCTCCTAGGGATTTCATCCGATCGCCACCAAACTCGGTGAGAATAAAGTCAAGACATTGAGGATGAATTCTTGCGAACGGATTTTTGATATCTCGAACGGTTTGGCCGTGGCGAGGAAACGAATTTATGGCGAATAATGGGACACAGGAAGTGTGTTATAACTTCTGCATACATTAACTGATCTTGATGAAACTTCAGCAGTGTGTTCGTTGTAAGAGGCCGATCACATGGATGTGACTATTGTGAGTCAAAGTTATAGCGCCACCAACTGGCAGCAGGAAGTGTGTCACTTTCAAAATGCTTTGAAGTCACCCTCTTAATTTTACCCGATTTGCTTCAAACTTTACGTGTATAATGTAAACACAGGGCAGATGTTGACCTGTGAAAGGATTATTGATATCTTAGATACTGTTGCCGTGGCAACGCATCAAGTTTTAATATTCTTTTCGGATGCGTTTGAGACTCTTAACATGCTTGAAATTGGATGAAACTCGACAGACACATAACACTTATTAGCCAGTAGACATGTGAAAAGTTTCAGAAACGGGCGTGGCAGGGGGGCTCAACAGCGCCCTCTTGAACAGGGTCTGAAAACTTGGTCCATATATCAAACACGCTTGCATGAATTAATATGAAACTCGGTACACATATAGATCTCGTCGGGCCGAACAACTTTCCCTTTGTCAAGTTTCACGCCAGCCCAACAGGAAGTCAGCTATTATGGGTTGTTTGGAAAACGCTTGCTGTGGAATGTGATGTACTCCTCCTAGAGAATTCATTCAATCACCTCCAAACTCAGTCAGCATGAAGTAAAGACATTGAGGATGCTAAATTGCGGACGGATTTTTGATATCTTGAACGGTTTGGCCGTGGTGAGGAAACGAATTTATGGCGAGAAAAGAGAGACACGAAGTGTGTTATAACTTCTGCATACATTAACTGATCTTGATGAAACTTCAGCAGTGTGTTCGTGGTAAGAGGCCGATCAGATGGATGTGACTATTGTGATTCAAAGTTATAGCGCCACCAACTGGCAGCAGGAAGTGTGTCACTTTCAACATGCTTTTGACAAAAGTGGGGGGTTAGTTTTAAATACAGTAAAAAAAAATTGTTTTTATATTGTTCTCATCAAGCCGGACAACTTTCTAATTTACGTTCATTAGCTCAGAGCAAAAGGAAGTCAGATATTTTGTTCTGAATGTGGATTTTTTTGCAAAATCAGCCTATGAATTTTTAGCCACTCCTCTTAAACTATTTATTTTATTCCCACCAAACTTTTTCAACATGATGAAAATACATTAAATATGCTAAATTGTGAACGGATAATAAATATCTCAAACGGTTTTGCTATGGCGAGGGATTAAAGTAATGTCCAAAAAGGAAAAACTAAAAGCCTCAAATTTTCTAAAAATGTAATTATATACCATTTATTTCTATATAAAAGTATACAAACATCACAACTAAACATTTTATTCTTTTTTTCAATTTAAGAATGAATTTTAAGTTTAAAAACTGCCAGAATGGTTGTTTAGTCTAAACAATACATAAATAAAGTCAAACATAGTGCTATACTGCCCTCTTGTGTTCAAAATCAGGTAGGCCTATTATATCTATATAAAAATATACTAGGTATGTGACGGTGAGAATATTTTACCACCGGTTAAAGCTACAATATGCAAGAATTTTTTGCCACAAGAGGGCGCTACATTCCAAACAACAACAACGGCGTAGCTTGATGACGATGTGAAGGAGCGGGAATGATGGGAACTGTCGTTTTAAACTCCACCGTGGATGTAAATCAGTCAGATG
Source organism: Scardinius erythrophthalmus (assembly GCF_964197995.2). Classification (NCBI taxonomy): domain Eukaryota; kingdom Metazoa; phylum Chordata; class Actinopteri; order Cypriniformes; family Leuciscidae; genus Scardinius; species Scardinius erythrophthalmus. The sequence continues at coordinate 60,378 of NW_028296400.1, forward strand.
GGAATCGAAAAATCATGTTCATGGATGAGGCTAAGTTCTATTTTTATAATGACATGCTTTTTGTGGCGAGGGGGGCATGGTTCAGCGCGGTCTGTAATGGGAGAGAGAAGAGAAGAGCGTGGGACGCAAGTAGGTCAAGTGCAAATGACGAACACCTGTGTCTTATTGCTGTGATCCGCTTGGAGAGACTGCTTATAAGCCGCGCTGGAACGAGAGAGAGACTGAAAAGAAAATTGGACGCAGAGAAAGAAAACCGGTGGATCCGAGCTCTCATTTTTGAACTGTTTTGTGCCGTCGCGGTTGCCACGGTGAATGCGCGTTGTGCATGACTTTAGTTTGTTTTGCTTTATTTTAATAAAGTACCAGTCACGCTGACCCCTGTCTTCTTCCTTCCTGACTCTTAAACCTCATCACACTTTTATTTCATTAAAATTAATTAACCGCAAGAAAAGTAAGGTTTAATACTACACTGGTTATCATAGATGTTACTGTGTATGTCGAATTCATTGTTGTGATAAAGCGGCGCAGTTTTACGTGTTCTAAACCATTGTTGTAAAAGTACATTCGAACATACCCACATCATTTGCCAAAATACTGATTAATCTTTATGTATAACACATGCTATATTTATTTACATGGCCATAAACACCAGACGTGATAAACAATGTCAATGAACTAAACACAAATCTAAAGCAATAATACTTCCCTTACATAACTATTACAGAATGCTACATTTGGAAAATATAAATTTAAGCATGCTTTGTCGACAGAACCAGCTGCAATCGGTAAAGAATAATTGTGTTCTATAACGACTGCACGAAACAAGCTAACGTTTGTTGCTTGATAGACGCTACAATTACAACTTCCGCATTTGTCTAGGACTCCACGCAGTACGAGCGGAAACAGAGGGTAACGCGGATGTGACGCAATTGACTGGCGACTCCCTGGTCCCCCCTGCTCTAACGCTCCATTTCCTTGGTTAAAATCGCAATTTTCTCACGATTTAAAAATAGTTGGAAACATTTGGGATATAGTAAGTAATCAACTTAACAAAATATATAACACTGGCCTTGAGATTATGGGATATTTTAATGCAAAATTATTGCATATTGTACCTTTAACTGACGTGTGACACCGCTGGGGGCTTTTTAATCGCTAACTTAAAAACGAAAGTAAAATATGTTCGTCCGCACTGACATTTATATTGGTTGAGCGAGCTTTTCAAATGAATTCCTATGGAAGTAGGAATTAACTGAAAAACGTTCACTCTGTTCTGCTCGTTCCTCGCAGTGGACGCGCACCGTTATGAATGCCCGTGCCGCCATGAGCATTTTAGTTTCACTTTAAAATTAGCGCCTTTCGGGGGGTGGATTGCTTGAAATTATTTTACAAAAGCACAATTTTGTGTTTTATTGCAACTGTACACAAATATAAGTTAACACTTTGCAGTTTGAATGTCGTCCTGTATAATGACGGATTATGTTTTTATGTGTCTACTGTTCAATCGCGCCCACGCCACACACACACACACACACACACACACACACACGGTTTACTATCTTTGTGGGTACTCTCCATGGACTTAATGGTTTTTATACTGTACAAACTGTATATTCTATCTCCTCACACTAACCCTACCCCTAAACCTACCTATCCCAGAAAACTTTCTGCATTTTTACATTTCCAAAAAAACTCATTCTGTATGATTTATAATCTTGTTTACCCATGGGGACCTCTATTTAGGTCCCCACTGTGACACGAGTCCCCATGAGCCTGTGTGCATTCAGGTTAAAGTCCCCACCGGGATAGAAAAACATGAACACACACACACACACACACACACACACACACACACACACACACACACACACTCCAGCATTGCAATCTTGACATCGCAGCCTGTTCATTATAGCCTTAATAAAATATAATAATAAAATAGTCAACCTAACATATAAAAATTACACTGCTCTAAATAGTCCGTAGTACAATTTGTGCCATTCACGGTAAGCACCGCTCCACTGATGTTTCAAGCACATTTTTGCGCGTGTGAAGAGGATGATTTTTTCCGTTGATATTGGAACACGAGTGAAGAACAAAGCCTATAATAAAGAATAGTTTAGCATCCAAATACATCGCAAATGTTGAAACATTTTGATTCTAATGACAGGGTTACGTGAGCCCAACACTGCTTACTTTCATTTTTATTTTTACATTAAATTTAAAGGATTTGTTGTGGAATATTTTGAGTGTATCATAAAATCAGAATAAAATAAGTCAAGGAATATTTTCTGTCTTTTATATATATATATATATATAGCTGCGAGCAGCGATGAAGGGCCAAAGCTGGCGGTACCGCCACCCCGGTGCCTTTAGGTAACTAAAGGCACCGGGGTTGCGGTGCCACCGGCTTGGGCCCGTAATCGCTGCTCGCAGCTATATTTATTATTATTATTATTTTTCTGTCAACCTTTCGGGCACTTTTGGGGCCTTTAACATGCTCGAAAACTCTTGAAATTTTGCACACGGGTCAGAACCTGCGGCCATCAGGGCCGGGCTGAAGCTGGTACCCGGGCGTGGCGGGGGGCTCAACAGCGCCCCATTGAACGGGGTCCGAAAACTTGGTCCATAAATCAGACACGCTTGCATGTAATAATATGAAACTCAATACACATATAGATCTCATCGGGCCAAACAACTTTCGTACTTTTACTTTTTACACCAGCCCAACAGGAAGTCGGCTATTTTGGGTTGTTTGGAAACGCATGCTGTGGAATTTAATGTACTCCTCCTAGGGAATTCATCCATTCGCCTCCAAACTCAGTCAGCATGAAGTCAAGACATTGAGGATGCTAAATTGCGGACAGATTTTTGATATCTCGAACGGTTTGGCCGTGGCGAGGACACAAATTCATGGCGAATAATGGAAACAGGAAGTGTGTTATAACTTCTGCATACATTAACTGATCTTGATTAAACTTCAGCAGTGTGTTCGTTGTAAGAGGCCGATCACATGTATGTGACTATTGTGAGTCAAAGTTATAGCGCCACCAACTGGCAGCAGGAAGTGTGTCCCTTTCAAAATGCTTTAAAATCACCCTCTTATTTTTACCCGATTTGCTTCAAACTTTATGTGTATAATGTAAACACACGGCAGATGTAGACCTGTGAAAGGATTGTTGATATCTTTAATAATGTTGCCATGGCAACGCTTCAAACTTTAATATTCTTTTTTGATGCTTTTGAGACTCTTAACATACTTGAAATTGGATGAAACTCGACAGACACATCACATTTATTAGCCCGTAGACATGTGCAAAGTTTCAGAAACGGGCGTGGTGAGGGGCTTACTAGCGCCACCTTTAATCATAAGTGGAGGGGTTAGTTTTATCAACAGCAACAAAACTTGGTATGTGTATTGTTCTCATCAAGACAGACAACTTTCTAATTTACATGAACCATCTCCGACCAACAGGAAGAGAGATATTTTGGTTTGAATGTGGATTTTCTGAATAATTTTCTCTCCCTCTCTCTGTGTCTCTGTGTGTGTGAGGGGAGGGGGGGATTTGACTATTGCTTTTATATTGTTAATCAAGGTTTCAGGGGCTTTTGGGGTCCTTAACATGCTCGAATTCTCTTGAAATTTTGCACACGGGTCAGAACCTGCGGCCATCAGTGCCGGGCTGAAGCTGGTACCCGGGCGTGGCAGGGGGGCTCAACAGCACCCCCTTGAACGGGGTCCGAAAACTTGGTCCATAAATCAGACACGCTTGCATGTAATAATATGAAACTCAATACACATATAGATCTCATCAGGCCAAACAACTTTCGTACTTTTACTTTTTACGCCAGCCCAACAGGAAGTCGGCTATTTTGGGTTGTTTGGAAACGCATGCTGTGGAATTTAATGTACTCCTCCTAGGGAATTCATCCATTCGCCTCCAAACTCAGTCAGCATGAAGTCAAGACATTGAGGATGCTAAATTGCGGACAGATTTTTGATATCTCGAACGGTTTGGCCGTGGCGAGGACACAAATTCATGGTGAATAATGGAAACAGGAAGTGTGTTATAACTTCTGCATACATTAACTGATCTTGATTAAACTTCAGCAGTGTGTTCGTTGTAAGAGGCCAATCACATGGATGTGACTATTGTGAGTCAAAGTTATAGCGCCACCAACTGGCAGCAGGAAGTGTGTCCCTTTCAAAATGCTTTAAAATCACCCTCTTATTTTTACCCGATTTGCTTCAAACTTTATGTGTATAATGTAAACACACGGCAGATGTAGACCTGTGAAAGGATTGTTGATATCTTTAACAATGTTGCCATGGCAACGCTTCAAACTTTAATATTCTTTTTTGATGCTTTTGAGACTCTTAACATACTTGAAATTGGATGAAACTCGACAGACACATCACATTTATTAGCCCGTAGACATGTGCAAAGTTTCAGAAACGGGCGTGGTGAGGGGCTCACTAGCGCCACCTTTAATCCTAAGTGGGGAGGTTAGTTTTATCAACAGCAACAAAACTTGGTATGTGTATTGTTCTCATCAAGACGGACAACTTTCTAATTTACATGAACCATCTCCGACCAACAGGAAGAGAGATATTTTGGATTGAATGTGGATTTTCTGAATAATTTTCTCTCCCTCTCTCTGTGTCTCTGTGTGTGTGAGGGGAGGGGGGATTTGACTATTGCTTTTATATTGTTAATCAAGGTTTCAGGGGCTTTTGGGGTCCTTAACGTGCTCAAAAACTCTTGAAACTTTGCACACAGGTCAGAACCCCCTGCCATCAGGGACGGGCTGAAGCTGGTACCCGGGCGTGGCAGGGGGGCTCAACAGCGCCCCCTTGAACGGGGTCCCAAAACTTGGTCCATAGATCAAACACGCTTGCATGAATTAATATGAAACTCGGTACACATATAGATCTCATCGGGCCGAACAACTTTCCCCCAGTCAAGTTTTACGCCAGCCCAACAGGAAGTCGGCTATTATGGGTTTTAGTTTATTTGAGAAGTTGCACATATATTGGTAACAGTACTGTGAGGGTTGTTGGCCTGTTTTCTCACCTGAGACAAACACTGGCCTTTCAGGCCTTCCTGCATTGATATGTAAATTGTTTGTGGGGGGAAGTGCAACAACTCAATTCACACACACTAGAGTCTACATACACATGAAAAATACCTATTTTAGAATATCAAGGATAATAATGAGTTATAGTTAAATCATTCAATCATTTATACCACAGTCTTAAATGATATCTTAAATGATATCAGGTTAAAAGACCATGATATCTTCTCCAAACCAACTTACAGCTTGACAGCAGTTCATTTCACATTCAAAATGCACTAAGTGTATGGGTGAAACCTTTTCTAGTGTTCTGGAAGAATGAGTTGATCTGAGACATGAATGAAGTTTCAGTGCATTTTGAATGTGAAATGAGCTGCTGTCAAGCTGTAAGTTGGTTAGGAGAACTGAGTGAAGAGTTTTGAAAATGTACCTAAATATTGAGAAATGTGTCCTAGCAATTGTAAAAACCTGTAATTTAATTTAATTTGGCAGGGTAAATCCCAGTGTTTTCTCTAGTTTATTTTAGTTTATTTGAGAAGTTGCACATATATTGGTAACAGTACTGTGAGGGTTGTTGGCCTGTTTTCTCACCTGAGACAAACACTGGCCTTTCAGGCCTTCCTGCATTGATATGTAAATTGTGTGTGGGGGGAAGTGCAACAACTCAATTCACACACACTAGAGTCTACATACACATGAAACATACCTATTTTAGAATATCAAGGATAATAATGAGTTATAGTTAAATCATTCAATCATTTATACCACAGTCTTAAATTATATCTTAAATGATATCAAGTTAAAAGACCATATCTTCTCCAAACCAACTTACAGCTTGACAGCAGTTCATTTCACATTCAAAATGCACTGAAACTTCATTCATGTCTCAGATCAACTCATTCTTCCAGAACACTAGAAAAGGTTTTACCCAAAAAACACACGTTAAATAAAAAAACACAAATAACAGGTAGCATTATAACATATTTCTGCTGTTTTCTGTTGTTCAGAATTCACAGCATTTTATGTCACATGTTCATTGTTTACAGTACAGTACACATTTCCCCCCAAGTTTCCCCTTTTTATAGATGGTGATGAAACTGAAAGATTAATACCTGTATGTGTTCAGCTACATCTAATTGTTTTGATAGTATTTAATTTTTTAGATTCTGAATATATTTTAATACGGTATTACTGTAGAAGTGTTGCAAATGTCTGTCATTCAATGTTGTATTAATGCATTCAGTGACTACATCTTCCAAACTACATATTTCACTTAGACACAACCACTGCCAAAACTCAGAGCCCATTTTTATACACTCTTTTATACGCTCAAAACTGTTAAACATAATTGAAAGATCTTATAAACATTGAGATCTTTCAATTTAAATGAGTTAATATCTCACTTAAACACAAAGACCAACAGAACTTGATTTACTATACAGGCTTATTTGCACATGCTTACATATTTTTCCAAGACTGTGTTATTTAATTTAAAAACCTAAGCTAGACTGAAATGTGCAATATTTCTACCATATACCACATTGATATATATTCTGAATATTCTTTTTTGAAAAAAAAATCTGAAAAATTAAGATGTAACTAAACACATACACAGGTCTTAGTCTTTCAATTTCATCACCATCTATAAAAAAGGAAATAATTTTGTATATTAATGTAAACATGAACCATGTAACATAAACTGCATTGAATTCTGAACAGCAGAAAATAGTGCATATTGCTGCCTGTTGTTTGTCTGAGTTTTGTTTTGTATATTTAATTAATGTTTGTTGGCTGAAACCTTCACAGTTCTGAAAGAATGACATAATTTGAGACATGAATGATGTGTTCTGGTAGTTTTAATGTGTTTAAATGTGAAATTAACTGCAGTGAAGCTGAAAGTTGGTTAAGACAATGGGAGTGAAGAGCTTTGGAAGAAGTGATAAGTATTGAGAAATACATACATTCTAATTTAATTTAATTAGAATATAACATTCAAATCTTGTCGGATACCAGATTATGATCGGGTTACAAGCATCCCCTGTCAGTCAGGGGAAAAATGTAATGATGCCCAGTATCAAGTGTAATTTAAGTCCAAAGGGAAACAATGTATTTATTTTATTTTTATTACTGCCAATGTCTGAGAGACCACAACCCATAAGATTGGTCTTTCATTACAGAAAAGAGGGTCTCCACTTTGTTGCTAAAGTGAAAAATGTGTACCGTAATTGCTGCTAATATACAGTATCAAATCATGTTATATCATTTTATAATTGTATTAAAATGTGTACCTTTTTAAAAAGAACGGCAACATGTTCAAAAATTGAAACCAAAGGAATAAATATAAGCATTCCCCTGACTTACTGCTGCGGTCGCATTATATTTATCTAGAGTCTAGATCATGTACAGTTTAACTTGTGTGGTGACCTGCAATTGTTACCTTAAAGCAATATTTCTGCTCTATTCACCCCCGGCCAAAAACGATCACCTCAGTTTTGTCTTCATTTAAAGACAAAAAGTTTTGAGCAAGCCAAGATTTAACCTCATCTAAGCATAATGAAAGAGAAATTAATGAGAATTTAACAGTTAAAAAGATAATGCAAGTAATTTTCAAACTAAAGTAATACACTACACAACTGCGTGCAAAATGTAAAATATTGTTAAATTCAACTATAACATTGTTTACAAACAAACCCTATAAACACTAAAAGGGCTGTATTATGCAAGCCAGGCCAGTAGTTCACTTTGTACAAAAAAAAAAAAACGGCAAACACGTAATACTCATGAACATGTGAACATGTTATATACTTGTGCATGACCAGCCTGATCTCAAGAACATGCATCTCTATAGCACGCATAGTTTATCGTGCAATGTTTTATGCGAAAATTAGTTTTTTACATGCATATGATACGCACTTTATTGCGTGTACACACACCCTACAGCACTAATCCTAACCAAACATAATACATATTACATAATACACACCACTACTAAACCTACCCTAAACCCACCCATGCGTATCACATACACGTAAAAACTCATTTCCGCGTATAAATTGCACAATAAACACAATGGGCCCTATTTTAACGATCTGAAACGCAAGTGTCAAAGCGCAAAGCGCAAGTAACTTTGTGGACGGATCTCGGCACTGTTGCTATTGACTAAATGACTCTTGCGCCCGGCGCAAATCTAAAAGGGGTTGGTCTGAAGTAGCTTCATTATTCATAGGTGTGGTTTGGGCGTAACGTGAAATAAACCATTCAGAGCGTCATCTCACATTCCCTTTAAGAGCAGGCGCGCTTGTTCTATAGCGGAGTCCTATTATAACGGCGGATTTGCCAGGCGCACGCGAGGAGCGGTTCACAGCCGAGGAGACCGACGTTCTCGTCAGGGACGTTGGGGATGGAGAAACACACCCAAATTAACTTCGGTTAAACATTAAACAGGCGTATGATAATTTGGGTAAATGTGTAAGCTAGATGTATGCTTTTATATCTATCTATCTATCTATCTATCTATCTATCTATCTATCTATCTATCTATCTATCTATCGATCTATCTATCTATCTATCTATCTATCGTAATAATGTATGATTTGCAAAAATGAGAACTGCTGCTTCTGTGTAGATGAGAGAATAAAAGTGTATGTTGTGCACACGCTACATTGATTATGGCCAAGCATGCGCCCTTAAAATAGCATATGAATAACATGCGCAACGCGCCACTTACTTTAAACTGTTTTTTTTCGGTCAGTGGCGCAATTGTTTTCTAAACCTGTAAAATAGCATGAGGGAACGTTTGCGCTGGAACACGCCTCCTCTTTGCGCTGAACCGCCCGGGGAGCGCAAGTGTATTTCTTAGTTAACCGACGTGCGTCTGTGGAGGGAAAAGTCCGCTTTGCGCGGGTGCAAAATAGGAATGATACATGCGTCGCTATACAAAGTCAAGTGCGCTGGGTGCGAGATAGGGCCCAATGTGTGCTATAGAGAAGCATTTAGTGTGACCGGGTTGGAATGACGTACCAATTTCACAAATTCCCGTTTATGTTGTTTACATGCAGATGGTAAAGGCATAATTTTCAAAACCTTGCACTTTAAAACTCGTTTTCAAAAGCTTGCATTGTCAGGCCCCCAAAATGGCATTTTCGTTGAAATGAACGGCCAAAACGTTTTCAGTTTTCAGTTGAAAATGATGTTGTGTAAACAGACCCTAAAGCGTTTATTATTTATTGCACTTTAGTTTTGTTAATTGTTCATTTAAGTTGGCCTATTTATTATATATACAGTTATATATACAGATTTATTCTGGTTTACTGTGTTCACAGAAGCACTGCGGGTGCTTGATGTGACGGTGTGTGAATCGTCATGTTCTGTTGTTTATGCTGCTATTTGCACATGTAAGTCTACATGTTTGAGGTATTTGAATCGGTCACAGACTATTATCTATTCTAATTCCATTTAATTCTAATCTAACCTTCAAATCATGTCAGTTAACTGATCTGACTGGTTAACAAGCATCAGCTGTCAGTCAGAAAACAAAATGTTAAATGAACATCCCTACTTCATATATTTCAACTGAACCAACTAAAAATGTTCAGTGCAGCAAGTCTACATAACATTTTGAGATTGACCTCCAAAATCTTTACAGTGTGTTTGTGATGGCAAGAAATGTACAAAGCAGCCAAACACGTATCGTTCTTTACCATCCAACTGGGGACGCGAAGTTCATTTTGATTAATAAAATCATTATTCACTGTTTAAAGTATGCTTTACACTATACTAAATATAGGTCACCTGAAATTGTTACCTTAAAGAGCTATTTCTGTTTGATTAATCCCATAAACCCTAAAGGGACTGCATAACCAAGCAGAGAAAGTATCTATGAAGAGAGAAAATAAGCTTTAAATAAGAGAAATAATATTATGAATGATAAAAGGCATAATATATAATATACTATATATATATATATATATATATATATATATATATATATATATATATATATATATATATATATATATATATATATATATATAGTTACATAATGAAGACAGACTTCACTGCCAGTTCACTTCACTGTTCACACACACACACACACACACAGCTCCATTGCAGGCTATTGTGAGTCCCCGCTTGTATAGGTAGAGATCGTTCAGAAAGTCCCCACTTGTATAGGTAGATTAATCCCATAAACCCTAAAGGGACTGCATAACCAAGCAGAGAAAGTATCTATGAAGAGAGAAAATAAGCTTTAAATAAGAGAAATAATATTATGAATGATAAAAGGCATAATATATAATATACTATATATATATATATATATATATATATATATATATATATATATATATATATATATATATATATATATATATATATATATATATATAGTTACATAATGAAGACAGACTTCACTGCCAGTTCACTTCACTGTTCACACACACACATACAGTTCCATTGCAGGCTATTGTGAGTCCCCACTTGTATAGGTAGAGATCGTTCAGAGTTGAGATTCTATCTTGCCATGTTTAAAAAAAAATTTTTGTGCATATTTGAAGTTATATTATGAAAAAAGACCTTACAAGAAAATTGTGTATTTCATTTTTGTTTCTTCAAAATGACCAGATGCAGCAAGTCAACTTAAAAGTTTTGAATTTGATCTTCAAGAAAGGTCCACTGTTGGATGGTAACGAGCGACACATGTTTGGTTGCATTTAAATTGAGCAATATTTCAAACACTTAATATCTCTGTACATCAACATCCTAGAAACAAAGGAAACAAAAAAGGACATGTCTACTGAATTTATTACAGTAGAAATTATGTTTTAATTAATATGCAGCCAATACTATCAGTTGCAATATCTTAATAATATAATAATAATTACATTATAATTATAACATTGAGTTGCAGATCCCCTCTTGTGTGTGTGTGTGCAATGGCACATAACAATGACAAGTAAATTGTTAGGGACTGCATAACCAAGCTTAGAAAGTATCTCTGAAGAGAGAGCGTTAAATAAGAAAAATAATATTATGAATGATAAGAGGATATTCTCGCCTCTGATTTTGAACTGCTGCTGCCGGTGTCACGATTTTGGGTTTGTTCTTGTCATGTTTTTGTGTCATGTCATGTTTCCATGTCTGTCATGTGATTCCCTGTTTGTCATGTGATCCTGCCATGTGTCTTGTCATTGGTTAATTGTGTGATCACTGTTCATAGGTGTCCCTTGTCTTGTCATTAGTCTTTGTATTTAGCCCTCATGTTTTCCATGTGTCTTTGTAAAGTATTGTTTCCTGTAGACCACTGTTTGTAAGTCTTTGTTTATGTTCTGGTTTTTTAGTTTTTTTTTCATGCCACACCATGTTTTTGTTTTATCTTTGCTTTTGTTTGTAATAAATGATGTTTTATAAACAAAGTTCGGGAGGAGCACGTTCAAATAAGCAATCCAATCTACTCGTCATCAAACAATTATGTCTACCCTAATCAGCATGACAAGAAGTATATATATATCCACACTGTCAACTCACCTAATATTCCTTGACAGTTTTTCAGCATCCCTCCACCACCCCGACTCCTCAATCTTGGCTTAATCTTTACAGCCAGGAATACGGGGGGAGTACTCTGGGTTCGGGCCGAATACCGAGCCCGGAGCCCTCTCCTCGGACAGCACGCCAAATACGCATTTATTCTATCTAACTTATTTGTAAGTGTGAACTAGTGAAACTGCACTTGGGTTCTCATTTACACTTGCCTTCAGTGGATCCTTATTACAGCCGGGCCGTCTGTATTTTTTACCCCGTTGTAGATTTAAATGGTCTTTCCTCAAGCAATTAAGTTTTTGTTAACTGATGATGTTCGTCATTCTTTTTAAAAAAAATTTATTGTATATGTTTAACTATGCATATTGTGATCTCTGATGCCTGTGTGAACATATATTATATATATGTTATTATATATTATATATATGAACATAAAGACATAAAGACATACAAAATAAAGACAGACTTAACTGTTCACACACACACACACACACACACAGTTCCATTGCAGGCTATTGTGAGTCCCCACTTGTATAGGTAGAGATCGTTCAGAAAGTCCCCACTTTGTCAGTGTAGAGCGACATTGGTCAGTTAGTAATATAGACATGTATGTGTGTGTGTGTGTGTGTGTGTGCAATGGCACATAACAATGACAAGTAAATTGTTAGGGACTGCATAACCAAGCTTAGAAAATATCTCTGAAGAGAGAGCGTTAAATAAGAAAAATAATATTATGAATGATAAGAGGATATTCTCGCCTGATTTTGAAATGTTGCTGCCAGGCCGTCTGTATTTTTTACCCCGTTGTAGCAATAAATTATAGTTACAAAATAAAGACAGACTTAACTGTTCACACACATACACACACAGTTCCATTGCAGGCTATTGTGAGTCCCCACTTGTATAGGTAGAGATCGTTCAGAAAGTCCCCACTTGTATAGGTATAGATCGTACAGAAAGTCCCCACTTGTATAGGTAGACATCGTTCAGAGTTGAGATTCCATCTTGGCATGTTTAAGTTTTTTTTTTTTTTTTGCGTATTTGAAGTTATATTATGAAAAAAGACCTTAAAAGAAAATTGTGTATTTCATTTTTGTTTCTTCAAAATGACCAGATGCAGCAAGTCAACTTAAAAGTTTTGAATTTGATCTTCAAGAAAGGTCCACTGTTGGATGGTAACGAGCGACATACAGTATGTTTGGTTGCATTTAAATTGAGCAATATTTCAAACACTGAATATGTCTGTACATCAACCTCCTAGAAACAAAGGAAATAGAAAAAAATGACATGTCTATTGATTTTATTAGAGTAGAAATTAAGTTTTAATTAATAGGCCACAACAGAGAATGAATTTCTTAAAGCAATAACTTTGCTGTAATGTCCACAACATAAAGCTTCTGATGTTTTATAGTGCTTTCATTGTAAGTGTTATGATATTCTGTATTATTTGTTGGTATGGAACTGCTACTGAGGTACAGAAGAAATTATTAAGAAAAGTAGTAACAAGTAAATTGTTAGGGACTGCATAATCAAGCTTAGAAAGTATCTCTGAAGAGAGAGCGTTAAATAAGAAAATTTATATTATGAATGGTAAGAGGATATTCTCGCCTCTGCTTTTGAAATGTTGTCGTCGGGCCGTCTGTATTTTTTACCCCGTTGTAGATTTAAATGGTCTTTCCTAAAAAAAATCATTTTTTTTATTTTTTGATAACTGATGGGTTATGTATATATATATATATATATATATATATATATATATATATATATATATATATATATATATATTGTATATATAGTTACATAATGAAGGCAGACTTCGCTGCCAGTTCACTTCACTGTTCACACACACACAGCTCCATTGCAGCCTATGAGAGTCCCCACTTGTATAGGTAGAGATCGTTCAGAGTTTCAGGTCCCCACTTGGCATGTTTTTTTAAAAATAAAAAAATGCATATTTGAAGTTATATTATGAAAAAGGAGCTTAAAAGAAAATTTTGTATGTCATTTTTGTTTCTTCAAAATGACCAGAAACACTAGTCCCCTCTTGGCCAGTGTAGAGCGATAGTCCCCTGTTAGTAATATAGACATGTATGTGTGTGTGTGTGTGTGTGTGTGGAGATCAGACATCAGAAGAGACGTGACCGTGTGTGTGTGTGTGTGTGTGTGTGTGTGTGTGTGTGTGTGTGTGTGTGTGTGTGTGTGTGTGTGTGTGTCATGTTTTTCTATCCCGGTGGGGACTTCAACCTGAATGCACACAGACTCATGGGGACTCGTGTCACAGTGGGGACCTAAATAGAGGTCCCCATGGGTAAACAAGCTTATAAATCATGCAGAATGAGTTTTTTTGGAAATGTAAAAATGCAGAAAGTTTTCTGTGATGGGTAGGTTTAGGGGTAGGGTTAGTGTGAGGAGATAGAATATACAGTTTGTAAAGTATAGTGACCGTAAAAAAGTGTTTCATTTCTAAGGCTATAAAAGTTTTACTAAATGATCTATCAATGCATTTCCAGCAGATATTGAAATAATAAAGGGTCTCAATGAAATATGTGCAGTGTTGCATGTTTACTGTAAATTGTCACATGACCAGAGCTGTTTATTTCCTGTTTGCGCCAAAGGAAAAGGATGCCAGCAAGAAGGCTCCCAAAGAAAAGGGTGGTAAAGTATGTTAACATAAAGATAGGACATAGATTTTTGGTACACATCATGTTTAAGGTGTCTAGTATTGATATATGCATTTGCAATTACTCAACTTTGTTTAATGTGTTCATAGAACTCACAAACATGTCAACGGCAACAATAGTGACCGGTGGGATAACCCATTGTATCTACATACTAATACACATAGGCTAACTGTTCTACCTTACTTTCTGCTGCTACCTAACTTTCTACCTAATTTCACAACACACACACACACACACACACACACACACACACACACACACACACACACATTCCAGCATTGCAATCTTGACATTGCAGCCTGATCATTATAGCCTTAATAAAATATAATAAAAAAATAGTCAACCTAACATATAAAAATTACACTGCTCTAAATAGTCAGTAGTACAATTCGTACATTCACAGTAAGCACCGCTCCACTGTGATGTTTCCAAGCACATTTTTGCGCATGTGAAGAGGATGATTTTTTCCATCAATATTGGAACACGAGTGAAGAACAAAGCCTATAATAAAGAATAGTTTAGCATCCAAATACATGGAAAATGTTGAAACATTTTGATTCTAATGAGAGGGTTACGTGAACCCAACACTGCTTACTTTCATTTTTATTTTTACATTAAATTTAAAGGATTTGTTGTGGAATATTTTGAGTGTATCGTAAAATCAGAATAAGGTAAGTCAAGTAATATTTTCTGTCTTTTATATATTTATATATGTGTGTATATATATATATATATATATACTGCATATATATATATACTGTATATATATATATATATATGTATACTGTATATATATATATATATATATATATATATATATATATATATATATATATATATATATATATATATATATATATATTAGGGCTGTCAATCGATTAAAATTTTTAATCGCGATTAATCGCATGATTGTCATGAGTTAACTCGCGATTAATCGCATTTAATCGCACGTTTTTTTATTTGTTCTAAATGTACCTTAAATTAATACTAATACTCTAATCAACGTGGGCATGGATAAATAGATGCTTTATGCAAATGTATGTTTATTATTGAAACCATAGTCAATATAGAGCATAAGGAGGAGACATGTTTCAAAGGTCATAGATGTTTTTCAAAGAACTTGTTCATGTCTATTAGACATGTAGAAAGAACAAAAAAATGCCAGGTTACCATTACTTCTCTTTCTTTGCACTGAGCAATTTACTAACACAAACATGATTAGATTTTTGCATGACAGGGGCAGCTCTTCTAAAGCTAAATGTAGGCTACATTAATTATTTATTATTACATTGTAGTTTGTCTCTCTCTCTGTGCCCATTTTGATGAAGCTAAATTCTCAATAAAAATGTTTTCATTGGTATATTTTACTGTTTCTGTTGTCAACGGAATGAATTTGAAATGGTGACTGAAACGCGACCCATTAAGACATAACCAGCTCTTCCTTCTAAGATGTTAAGTTAATCTGCACAAAAATTCTGATAATCGAGCCGTCGTCTGGTGAAATCAAATACACATAAGATAAATACACATAAGATAAAGACAATATCTGTGCTCTGATTTCGGCTATACTTGTAAAATTAGAGAAGCAACATAATATCTGTGAATTAAAGAGCTGCTCCTCCGCGCGAGACGCAGAGAGAGAGAGAGAGCGAGAGAGAGAGAGAGAGAGGCGCGCGCGCGTGCTGAGAGAGCAGTACCGGCATTACCGGTAGATTCTCAGAAACTAAATAAGGTTTGGGCGCTTTGTTGAAGGGAAAAAAATCGCTAAAGGGGTCTGCAATGTCACCAAGTTGGCAACACTGTGTATCTCCATTTCTCCAACTAGGGGTTGGGCCACGGGTCAAACAGAAAATACGCGCTGCGTTAATCGCGCGTTAAAAAAATTAGTGCCGTTAATATGATTTTGCGTTAACGCGTTATTAACGCGCTAACTTTGACAGCCCTAATATATATATATATATATATATATAAAAAAAATATAGCTGAAGGGCCAAAGCCGGCGGTACCGCCACCCCGGTGCCTTTAGGTAAAGGCACCGGGGTTGCGGTGCCACCGGCTTGGGCCCGTAATCGCTGCTCGCAGCTATATTTATTATTATTATTTTGTCAAGGTTTCGGCCACTTTTGGGGCCCTTAACATACTCAAAAACTCTTGAAACTTTGCACACGGGTCAGAACCCGCGGCCATCAGGGCCGGGCTGAAGCTGGTACCCGGGCGTGGCAGGGGGGCTCGACAGCGCCCCCTGGAACGGGGTCTGAAAACTTGGTCCATATATCAGACACGCTTGCATGAATTAATATGAAACTCTGTACACATATAGATCTAATCGGGCTGAACAACTTTCATGCTCTAAGTTTTACGCCAGCCCAACAGGAAGTCGGCTATTATGGGTTGTTTGGAAACGCATGCTGTGGAATTTAAGATTCAAGATTCAAGATTCAAGATGTTTATTTGTCATATGTACAGAGTTACACCATGCAAGGTAGCAATGTGAACAGTATACGCTGGGGGTGTGTAGTGTCTTTGATGATGTTGTGTGCCCTCTTTGTGACCCGGGTTTTGTAAATGTCCTGAAGTGATGGAAAAGCTGTCCCACAGATGTATTGTGCAGTTTTGTATTGTGCATCACACGCTGGAGAGCTTTCCTTTCCTGTACTGTGCAGTTTCCAAACCACACTGTGATGGAATTGGTCAGGATGCTCTCCACTGTACATCTATAAAAGTTGCTAAGAAGTTTGGTGGACAGACCAAATTTCCTCAGCTTTCTTAGGAAGTACAGCCGTTGTTGAGACTTACTGGCAATGTGCTGAGTGTTGTAAGACCAGGAGAGGTCCTCACTGATGTGGGTGCCAAGGAATTTAAAGGTTTTCACCCTCTCTACCTGTGACTCACCGATGTAAAGTGGGCCGTGCAGGTCTCTCCTCCTCCTCGGGTCGATAATCATCTCCTTAGTTTTCTCTGCATTTAAGGAGAGATTATTTGTGTTGCACCAGGACACCAGCTGAGCCACCTCCTCCCTATAGTCTGTCTCAGCCCCACCAGTGATCAGGCCAATGACTGTTGTATCATCCGCAAACTTGATGATGGTGGTGTTGCGCTGTGTGGGGGCACAGTCATAAGTGAAGAGGGTGTACAGCAGAGGGCTCAGCACACAGCCCTGGGGTGTCCCTGTGCTCACCGTCCTTGTACCTGATGTCTGGGTACCAACTCTGACTATCTGGGGTCTGTCAGTGAGGAAGTCCAGGACCCAGCTGCAGAGGGAAGGTGCTAGTCCAAGGATGAGGAGCTTCTCAGCCAGCTTGGTTTGGAGGACCGTGTTGAATGCTGAGCTGTAGTCGATAAACAGCATTCGAACATATGTGTCCTTGTTCTCCAGGTGTGTGAGGGCTGTGTGGATGGCAATGTTTACTGCATCATCAATGGAGCGGTTCCGACGATATGCAAACTGTAATGGGTCCAGTGTGTCTGGGGTGGTCATTTTAATGTGGGTCATGATTATCCTCTCAAAACACTTCATCACAATTGAGGTGAGTGCGATGGGACGGTAGTCATTTAAGCAGGTTATGGTGTTTTTCTTGGGGAGGGGAACAATGGTGGTGGTCTTGAAGCAGGTGGGTACAAAAGATAGTGAGAGGGATAGATTGTAAATGTCCGTTAGTACCTCAGCCAACTCCGCTGAGCAGACCTTCAGTGCACGGCCCGGGATGTTATCAGGGCCTGCTGCCTTCCGGGGATTCGTTCTCCTCAATGTCCTGCGCACCTGAGCTGATGTCACCGTGAGTGAAGAGCTCTGTGCTGCCTCTATTGAGATACCCTCAACACCAGCAGAGGGACTGTCGAAACGAGCGTAGAACTTATTCAGCTCATCTGGTAGTGTGCTTTGGCTAGTTGTGACCTCCCTGCTCCTCTGCCGATAATCTGTGATGTGTTGCAGGCCCTGCCTGCAGGCCTTTAATGTACTCCTCCTAGGAAATTCATCCATTCGCCTCCAAACTCGATCAGCATGAAGTCAAGACAATGAGGATGCTAAATTGCGGACGGATTTTTGATATCTTGAACGGTTTGGCCGTGGCGAGGAAACGAATTTATGGCGAATAAGGGACACAGGAAGTGTGTTATAACTTCAGCATACATTATCTGATCTTGATGAAACTTCAGCAGTGTATTCGTTGTAAGAGGCCGAACACAAGGATGTGACTATTGTGAGTCAAAGTTATAGCGCCACCAACTGACAGCAGGAAGTGTGTCACTTTCAAAATGCTTTGAAACCACTCTCTTATTTTTACCCGATTTGCTTCAAACTTTATGTGTATAATGTAGAAACACGGCAGATGTAGACCTGTGAAAGGATTATTGATATCTTAGATACTGTTGCCGTGGCAACGCATCAAACTTTTATATTCTTTTCGGATGCGTTTGAGACTCTTAGCATGCTTGAAATTGGATAAAACTCGACAGACACATAACACTTATTAGCCAGTAGACATATGAAATGTTTCAGAAACGGGCGTGGCAGGGGGGCTTGACAGCGCCCCCTTGAAAGGGGTCTGAAAACTTGGTCCATATATCAAACACGCTTGCATGAATTAATATGAAACTCGGTACACATATAGATCTCGTCAGGCCGAACAACTTTCCCTCTGTCAAGTTTCACGCCAGCCCAACAGGAAGTCGGCTATTATGGGTTGTTTGGAAAACGCTTGCTGTGGAATGTGAAGTACTCCTCCTAGAGAATTCATCCCATCCCCATCAAACTCGGTGTGCATGAAGTCAAGACATTGAGGATGCTAAATTGCGGACAGATTTTTGATATCTCGAACGGTTTGGCCATGGCGAGGAAACGAATTTATGGCGAGAAAAGAGAAACACAAAGTGTTATAACTTCTGCATACATTAACTTATCTTGATGAAACTTCAACAGTGTGTTCGTGGTAAGAGGCCGATCAGATGGATGTAACTATTGTGAGTCAAAGTTATAGCGCCACCAACTGGCAGCAGGAAGTGTGTCACTTTCAACATGCTTTTGACAAAAGTGTGGGGGGTTAGTTTTACCAACAGTTACAAAAATCAGTACCTATATTGGTCTCATCGAGCCGGAACACTTTCTAATTTACAGTTATTAGCTATGACCAACAGGGTGTCAGATATTTTGGTTTGAATGTGGATTTTTGCGATATTTCAGACTTTTTCGTATTTAGCTATTCTTGCTAAGTGGTTTATTTTATTCACACCAAACTTTTTCAACATGGTGAAAATACATTAAAGATGCTAAATTGTGAACGCATAATAAACATCTCAAACGGTTTTGCTATAGTGAGGGATTAAAGTAATGTCCACAAAGGAAACACTAAAAGCCTCATATATTCTAAAAATGTAATTATACACCATTCATTTCTATATAAAACTATACAAATGTCACAACTAAACCCATTTTATTCTTTTTTTAAAAATAATTTTATTCTAATTTTATTCTAAGTTTAAAAATACAAAAAAAAAAAAAAAATCAAGTCATTTATAGTGCTATACTGCCCTCTTGTGTTCAAAATCAGGTAGGCCTATTGTATCTATATAAAAATATACTAGGTATGTGACAGTGAGAATATTTTACCACCGGATAATCGACGTGTGACACCGCTGGGGGCTTTTGAATCGCTTACTTAAAAATGAAAGTAAAATATGTTCGTCTGCACAGACATTGATAATGGTGCGGAGCTGAGCGAGCGTTTTCAAAGAATGCAGTGATTTTAGCTAAATTTTAAAATTAGCGCCTTTCGGGGGGCGGATTGCTTGAGTTTATTTTACAAAAGCACAATGTTGTGTTTTATTGCGACTGTACACAAATATAAGTTAACACATTGCAGTTTGAATAATGTCCTGTATGAAAAAAATGACGGAATAGCCTATGTTTTTATGTCTCTACTGTTCGAACGCGCCCACGCCTGCGCCACACACACACACACACACACACACACACACACACACACACACACACACTCACACACTCACATTCCAGCATTGCAATCTTGACATCACAGCCTGTTCATTATAGCCTTAATAAAATATATTAATAAAATAGTCAACCTAACATATAAAAATTACACTGCTCTGTTTAAATAGTCAGTAGTACAATTTGTACCATTCACGGTAAGCACCGCTCCACTGTGATGTTTCCAAGCAAATTTTTGCGCGTATGAGGAGGATGATATTTTCCGTCGATATTGGAACACAAATGAAGTACAAAGCCTATAATAAAGAATATTTTAGCATCCAAATACATGGCAAATGTTGAAACATTTTCATTCTAATAAGAGGGTAACGTGAGCCCAACACTGCTTACTTTTGTTTTTATTTTTACATTACATTTAAAGGATTTGTTGTGGAATATTTTGAGTGTATCATAAAATCAGAATAAGGTAAGACAAGTGATATTTTCTGTCTTATATATATATAAGGGCCCAAGCCCAAGCCTGTCTTATATATGGAGGGCCCAAGCCGGTGACACCGCCACCCCGGTGCCTTTAGTGTAACTAAAGGCACCAGGGTGGCGGTGCCATCGGCTTGGGCCCGCAATCACTGCTCGCAGCTATATTTATTAGGGCCCAAGCCCTGAAAGGGCGAAGGCCCTATTGTTTTCGGTAGGATTATTTTTTTCTATTATTATTTTTATTTATTTTTTGCCTTTTTGCCATTTTTGGGGCCCTTAACATGCTCAAAAACTCTTCAAATTTTGCACACACGTCAGAACCCGCGGCCATCAGGGCCGGACTGAAGCTGGTACCCGGGCGTTGCAGGGGGGCTCGACAGCGCCCCCTGGAATGGTGTCCGAAAACTTGGTCCATAAATCAAACACACTTGCATATAATAATATGAAACTCAGTACACATATAGATCTCATCGGGCCGAACAACTTTTGTGCTCTAAGTTTTACACCAGCCCAACAGGAAGTCGGTTATTATACGTTGTTTGGAAAACGCATACAATGGAATGTGAAATACTCCTCCTAGGGAATTCATCCGATCGCCACCAAACTCGGTGTGAATGAAGTCAAGACATTGAGGATGCTAAATTGCGAACAGATTTTTGATATCTCGAACGGTTTGGCCGTGACGAGGAAACGAATTTATGGCGAATAATGGGACACAGAAAGTGTGTTATAACTTCTGCATACATTAACTGATCTTGATGAAACTTCCGCAGTGTGTTCGTTGTAAGAGGCTGATCACATGGATGTGACTATTGTGAGTCAAAGTTACAACTTTCTAATTTACAGTTATTAGCTCAGAGCAAAAGGAAGTCAGATATTTTGGTTTGAATGTGGATTTTTTGGATATTTCAGACTCTGAGTTTTTAGCTACTCTTCCTAACTGGTTTATTTTATTCACACCAAACTTTTTCAAAATGGTAAAGATACATTAAAGATGCTAAATTGTGAACGGATATTAAACATCTCAAACGGTTTTGCTATAGTGAGGGACTAAAGTAAAGTAACACTTAAAGCCTCATCTTCTAAAAATGTAATTAAACACCATTTATTTCTATATAAAAGTATAAAAATATCACAACTAAACCCATTTTATTCTTTTTTTTTCAATTTAATAAATAAGTTTAAAAATAGTAATTGTACTATTTAGTCCCATAAAAGTCAAGTCATACATAGGGCTATACTGCCCTCTTGTGTTCAAAATCAGGTAGGCCTATTGTATCTACATAAAAATATACTAGGTATGTGACGGTGAGAATATTTTACCACCGGTTAATCGACGTGTGACACCGCTGGGGGCTTTTGAATCGCCAACTTAAAAACGAAAGTAAAATATGTTCGTCCGCACTGACATTGATAGTGGTTGAGCGAGCGTTTCAAATGAATTCCTATGGAAGTAGGAATTAACTGAAAAACGTTCACTCTGTTCTGCTCGTTCCTCGCCTTGGATGCGCACCGTTATAAATGCCCGTGCAGCCATGAGCATTTTAGTTTAATTTTAAAATTAGCGCCTTTCGGGGGTGGATTGCTTGAAATTATTTTACAAAAGCACAATGTTGTGTTTTATTGCGACTGTACACAAATATAAGTTAACACTTTGCAGTTTGAATGTCGTCCTGTATAATGACGGAGTATGTTTTTATGTGTCCACTGTTCAATCGCGCCCACGCCACACACACACACACGGTTTACTATCTTTGTGGGGACTCTCCATAGACTTAATGGTTTTTATACTGTACAAACTGTGTATTCTATCTCCTCACAATAACCCTACCCCTAAACCTACCTATCCCAGAAAACTTTCTGCATTTTTACATAAGTTATTAGCTCCGCCCAACAGGAAGTCAACTATTATGGGTTGTTTGAAAAACGCATGCTGTGGAATTTGATGTACTCCTCCTAGAGAATTCATCCCCTCGCCTCCAAACTCGGTCAGCATGAAGTCAAGACATTGAGGATGCTAAATTGCGGACGGATTTTTGATATCTCGAACGGTTTGGCCGTGGCAAGGACACAAATTTATGGCGAGAAAAGAGAAACACGAAGTGTTATAACTTCTGCACACATTAACTGATCTTGATGAAACTTCAGCAGTGTGTTCGTGGTAAGAGGCCGATCAGATGGATGTAACTATTGTGAGTCAAAGTTATAGCGCCACCAACTGGTAGCAGGAAGTGTGTCACTTTCAAAATGCTTTTGACAAAAGTGGGGGGGTTACTTTTACCCACAGTTACAAAAATCAGTACGTATATTGGTCTCATCGAGCCAGACAACTTTCTAATTTACAGTCATTAGCTCCGACCAACAGGAGGTCAGATATTATGGTTTGAATGTACATTTTTTGGATATTTCAGACTCTGAATTTTTATCCAATCCTCTTAAGTGGTTTATTTTATTCCCACCAAACTTTTTCAATATGATGAAAATACATGAAACATGCTAAATTGTGAACAGATAATACATATCTCAAACAGTTTTGCTATGGTGAGGGATTAAAGTAATGTCAAAAAAGGAAACACTAAAAGCCTCATATCTTCTAATAATGTAATTATACACTATTTCTATATAAAATTATACAAATATCAGAACTAAACCCATTTTACCAATTAATATGAAACTCGGTACACATATAGATCTCAATGGGCCGAACAACTTCCGCACTCTAAGTTATTAGCTCCGTCCAACAGGAAGTCAGCTATTATGTGTTGTTTGGAGAACGCTTGCTGGGGAATTTGAAACACTCCTCCTAGAAAATTAATTAAATCGCCACCAAACTCTGTGTGCATGAAGTCAAGTCATTGAGAATGCTAAATTGCGGACGGATTTTTGATATCTTGAACGGTTTGGCTGTGGCGTGGAAACGCATTTATGGCGAGAAAAGAGAAACACGAAGTGGTATAACTTCTGCATACATTAACTGATCTTGATGAAACTTCAGCAGTGTGTTGGTGGTAAGAGGCCGATCAGATGGATGTAACTATTGTGAGTCAAAGTTATAGCGCCACCAACTGGTAGCAGGAAGTGTGTCACTTTCAAAATGTTTTTGACAAAAGTGGGGGGGTTAGGTTTACCCACAATTATAAAAATATAATAATATAAAGTATATTGGTCTCATCGAGTCGGACAACTTTCTAATTTACAATCATTAGCTCTGACCAAGAGGAAGTCAGATATTTTGGTTTGAATGTGGATTTATTTGCAAATTCAGCCTCTGCATTTTTACCCACTCCTCTTAAGTGGTTTATTTTATTCACACCAAACTTTTTCAACATGATGAAAATACATTAAAGATGCTAAATTGTGAACGGATATTGAATATCTCAAACGGTTTTGCTATGGCGAGGGATTAAAGTAATGTACAAAAAGGAAACACTAAAAGCCTCATATCTTCAAAAATGTAATTATACACCATTTATTTCTATATAAAATTATACAAATATCACAACTAAATCCATTTTATTCTTTTTTTTTTTCAATTTAATAATTGTTTAAGTTTAAAAACAGCCAGAATGTTTTTTTCAGTCCTAAAAATATACACATGGGAAAAGTTTCAGAAATGGGCATGGCAGGGGGGCTCAACAGCGCCCCCTTGAACGAGGTCTGAAAACTTGGTCCATATATAAAACACGCTTGCATGAATTAATATGAAACTCGGTACACATATAGATCTCATCGGGAAATCAGTACGTATATTGGTCTCATCAAGCTGGATAACTTTCTAATTTACAGTTATTAGCTCCGACCAACAGGAAGTCAGATATTTTGGTTTGAATGTGGATTTCTTTGCAAAATCAGCCTCTGAATTTTTATCCACTCCTCTTAAGTAGTTTATTTTATTCCCACCAAACTTTTTAAATATGATGAAAATACATTAAAGATGCTAAATTGTGAACGGATAATACATATCTCAAACGGTTTTGCTATGGTGAGGGATTAAAGTAATGTCAAAAAAGGAAACCCTAAAAGCCTCATATCTTCTAAAAATGTAATTATAAACCATTTATTTCTATATAAAATTACACAAATATCAAAACTAAACCTATTTTATTCTTTTTTTTTTTTCAATTTAATAATTGTTTAAGTTTAAAAACAGCCAGCATTTTTTTTTCAGTCCTAAAAATATACACATGGGAAAAGTTTCAGAAGCGGACGTGGCAGGGGGGCTCAACAGCGCCCCCTTGAACGGGGTCTGAAAACTTGGTCCATATAACAAACACGCTTGCATGAATTAATATGAAACTCGGTACACATATAGATCTCATCGGGAAATCAGTACGTATATTGGTCTCATCAAGCTGGATAACTTTCTAATTTACAGTTATTAGCTCCGACCAACAGGAAGTCAGATATTTTGGTTTGAATGTGGATTTCTTTGCAAAATCAGCCTCTGAATTTTTACCCACTCCTCTTAAGTAGTTTATTTTATTCCCACCAAACTTTTTCAATATGATGAAAATACATTAAAGATGCTAAATTGTGAACGGATAATACATATCTCAAACGGTTTTGCTATGGTGAGGGATTAAAGTAATGTCAAAAAAGGAAACCCTAAAAGCCTCATATCTTCTAAAAATGTAATTATAAACCATTTATTTCTATATAAAATTATACAAATATCAAAACTAAACCTATTTTATTCTTTTTTTTTCTTTTTTTTTATAATTGTTTAAGTTTAAAAACAGCCAGCATTTTTTTTTCAGTCCAAAAAATAAATACATCATGTTATTCATAGTGCTATATTGCCCTCTTGTGTTCAAAATCAGGTAGGCCTATTGTATCTATATAAAAATATACTAGGTATGTGACGGTGAGAAAATTTTACCACCGGTTAATCAACGGGTTAATAAATGTTAATCAATGTTGTGGAATATTTTGAGTGTATCATAAAATCAGAATAAGGTAAGACAAGTAATATTTTCTGTCTTTTATATATATATATATATATATATATATATATATATATATATATATATATATATATATAAATATAGCTGCGAGCAGCGATGAAGGGCCCAAGCCGGCGGCACCGCCACTCCCTAAAGGCACCGGGGTTGCGGTGCCACCGGCTTGGGCCCGTAATCGCTGCTCGCAGCTATATTTATTAGGGCCCAAGCCTTGAAAGGGCGAAGGCCCTATTGTTTCCGGTAGGATTATTAGGGCCCAAGCCCTGAAAGGGCGCAGAGCCCTATTGTTTTCGTTAGGATTATTAGGGCCCAAGCCCTGAAAGGGCGAAGGCCCTATTGTTTTCGGTAGGATTATTGTTTATTATTATTATTAGGGCCCAAGCCCTGAAAGGGCGAAGAGCCCTATTGTTTCCGGTAGGATTATTAGGGCCCAAGCCCTGAAGGGGCGAAGGCCCTATTGTTTTCGTTAGGATTATTATTACTAGGGCCCAAGCCCTGAAGGGGCGAAGGCCCTATTGTTTTCGTTAGGATTATTAGGGCCCAAGCCCTGAAAGGGCGAAGGCCCTATTGTTTTCGTTAGGATTATTATTATTATTATTATTATTGTTCTTCAAGGGTTCGGGGGCTTTTGGGGCCTTTAACATGCTCGAAAACTCATGAAACTTTGCACACAGGTCAGAACCCGCGGCCATTAGGGCCGAGCTGAAGCTGGTACCCGGGCGTGGCAGGGGTGCTCAACAGCGCCACCTAGAATGCAATCTGAAATCTTGGACACATACAAGAACGTATTAGTATGAAACTCAGTACACATATAGATCTCATCAGGCTGAACAACTTCCGCACTCTATGTTATTAGCTCCGCCCAACAGGAAGTCAGCTATTATGGGTTGTTTGAAAAACGTACGCTCTGGAATTTGAAATACTCCTCCTAGAGAATTCATTCAATCCCCTCGAAACTCGGTGTGCATGAAGTCAAGACATTGAGGATGCTAAATTGCGGACGGATTTTTGATATCTCGAACGGTTTGGCCGTGGCGAGGAAACGAATTTATGGCGAGAAAAGAGAAACAGGAAATGTGTTATAACTTCTGCATACATTGACTGATCTTGATGAAACTTCAGCAGTGTGTTCGTGGTAAGAGGCCGGTCACATGGATGTGACTATTGTGAGTCAAAGTTATAGCGCCACCAACTGGCAGCAGGAAGTGTGTTACTTTCAAAATGCTTTGAAATCACCCCCTTATTTTTAGCAGATTTGCTTCAAACTTTATGTGTATAATGTAAACACACGGCAGATGTAGACCTGTGAAAGGATTATTGATATCTTAGATACTGTTGCCGTGGCAACGCATCAAACTTTAATATTCTTTTCGGATGCGTTTGAAACTCTTAGCATGCTTGAAATTGGATGAAACTCGACAGACACATAACACTTATTAGCCAGTAG
>NW_028296399.1:0-95867 GCF_964197995.2 Scardinius erythrophthalmus
TTATAAACTTTTCTAACTCAAAATTCTGTGAAAATATTTTTAGATAAAACTGAAAGAGTCAGAAACTTAGTGATGGTGACGTTGAACTCCGTGGGACCGTGGTGTAGTTCGTTTATAGCCTACCTTTAGCTTTTTACTTCTGGTGGCTGCACGAATTGGTCGTGAGATAGTGTTGGTCATTCTACAGAAACGTCCACTTTTGGTATGGCAAGATGTCTTAAAATGTATTTCTTTTTCTTACATTTAAACTTAGACCACATTATTCGATTACCCTTTGATTTTATGATTTTTTTGTCACTGGTGTTACCTTACTTCTTTAGCAATATTAAAGGTTTTTATGAAATATTATTTCTCAATCTTTTTCAGTACATGTAGTCAGAGTTACAGAAAATTAATGATAATCTAAAAAATAAAGGGATTATGTTTTATTTATTTTAATCAGGTATGTTAAAAGTGTGGCTGATAGATTTTTGACATTGCACAACCATGTATTTGCTATAACAATGAAATTTTTTGAAAAACAGTTTTAAACAAGTAATGATACAATCCTTTAAAGCTTAACTCTTGAGTGTAGCAGAATTCAATGAATTTAAAATTATTATCATGTCACATGGGACATTTTATTTAATGTGAAAGAAAAAAAACAACAACACAGTAACACCAGTGACACAACAAATCAGTGGTATATATAACTGAAAGAACTAAAATATCATAAACAACATTTTAAAAACACATTTTAACTTCATTAGAAAACAACCAAAATGTACAACAAAGTAGGCTACATTGTCTAAACTGCAATTGTCCAATTGTGACTATTTTATGTCATGCTATTGTACTTACTTAGGTAATAACTAAGAGGGGAAACTTTGAACTGTCCCCATTTTACATTTCTTGGTGCCTTTTTTTTTTTTTTTTTTTACTTGCCCAACTGCCCCATAATGAACTCCCAGAAAATCTGGAATCAGGCATATGATCTGGTCATCACCATACCAGTTAACATCATCTCTGGGGCTTGGCCAGAAAAACTTATTCACTCCGTTGTGGTGCATGCATTTGACTTGCACATTGTTTTCCTCCACCTGCAGGATGATGCCAGGGTAGGGATCATCATCATATCGCACAACACACCACTGCCCAGTGTGATGCTGTTCGATGACACTGAAATCTTTGCCTGTTTGATTGATTGCATCCATAAGCCATAACCTCCTCTAGGCTGTGGCATGGACACTCAAACACCCCCTCAGCAGCCTGGCAGAAACAGCTTATGTCCCTGTATTTGAGAATTACGGAAGAAAAGCTAACTCAAAGAAGTTCCATGTCACAGTCGAGAAACCCCTCTGGTGTGGCTCCGTGGATATGATGTAAAAGTTTAAGCGGTTTTTGTATTGGGTGGCTGGGCCATCACTAAAAAAGTGAAGGTTTTGGACATCAGTGTGGTCCTTTTTCAGGAAATGAAGTATAGAATCCAAATGAGCCCATATAGCTGGTGGGTCATGCCTTCTGCCAGCTAAAGCACTCCAGTGTGGAGGGCTGCCTGCTGATGTGACCCCCCAATGTGGACTGACTGGATTTCATTTGAGTATTTACAAGAATAGTTCTCGCTGAAAATGATGTGGATAAGGCAGTCTTTGGCAGTGAGGCTCTCTCTGAGATTCCTGTACTCGCTGTACTGCCAGTGAATATTAAAAAATTTGTCTCCTGAATTTAAAGAGCCCCTGGAATTGTGCCACAAGCTCATCCTCCTGTATTGGTGTATCTTTTTGACAGTGATTGTACTCACTCTTGTCTCTCCACCTTGCAGTGAGATGGTCACCTTCTCCTGGCACCATTGGATTAGAGTCACCACCCTATTTGAAGACCTGTTTAAGAGACAGGTAGACAATTTGCAGTCCAAACAATCACCATACGCACATGTCTTGGAGATGCTGCAGACAGTGTTGTTGGACATTTCCTCTAAGTTTCTGGAGTCTGAAATGCCTAGCTTGTATAATTTGTCAGCCATGAACTGCAAGTTTTCATGCGTCTTACATTGACACGTCTCTCTGTCTCTCTCATTTGGTGGAACCACCCAAAATGGTTTCTGACGGCAGAAGAAAACATAATAAATTTGTTGGTGCTCAGATACTTGTGGAGATTGAGCAAAGAATCAGATAGTAGCCTCCTCTGTCTCTTAATCTTCTTGAGATTTAGTGTGTTCTTCCTCCCTGTAGTCAGTCTGCTGACGTCATCCCTGAGAAAAAATTGTCTGACAGATTTTACAGTCTCCTTCTGTATGCCAGTTTCTTGAGCTTGTTTTGTTTTTCTGATGATTCGAGAATCACAACTGATGAGGTTCTTGCAGTATGTCTTGCATTTATATTTTTTTATCAGCTTCTCTGATACCAGCTGTGCAAGACTTTGTTTTGACTTTCTGTCTTTAAAACTTTTGTATTTGTATTTCAGTGCTCCCAAAACAGCAAAGTGATATTTCAGGGCTTTTCTGACACGAGTGTTGACTTGCTGACCTTGAAGAAATTTTTGTGTTTTAACTTCTGGGCTGTCAAGATTTGCACGCTGCAGTCGTATGTTACACTTCTTTCACTTCAGTGCTCCTGCTCTGACTCTTTGTATGCATCTTTGCTGACTACACCCTTTCACTCAAATTACTTATTCTCTTTCTTTTTTATGTGTCAATGTCATTGGCATAGTTTCCTTTTCTGCAATTACTCTGCTCTGCGTTCATGATCAGCATCCCTACGCTTTCTGTATAGTCTCTGTTTCTCAGCTGCACTCAGTTTAGGCATACTCTCAATTTAGAAATACCTGACCAAAGGAGGATTAATAATGATAAAGAAAAGTTGAAATGCAAATGAACAAAATTAGTAGCTTTGAACAAAGTTTATCTATAAAAGGGAGTCACTGGTGTTACTGAGCTTCACTGGTGTTACTCATAAGGAAGGTAACACCAGTGACAGTAACCTCTTGGTTACGTATGTAACCCTCATTCCCTGAGTAGGGAACGGAGATGTTATGTCGTGACGACGACTGGGGTTTCGCTTAGAAAGCCTCTCAACCTTCGAGTATACAAAACGAGCCAATGGCAAGGAAATGCCATGGGTCTGCAGAATTTGCATAGCGTAACTCTGCCCCACCTCGTGGGTATATAAGGAAGCACGCTGGCAACATGCAGTTATGTTTTCTTGCTGAGGAGCCAAGACTGAACTCAGTCATTCCAGCGGTACAGCGGAAGTGGCAGGGAGACGTAACATCTCCGTTTCCTTCTCAGGGAACGAGGGTTACATATGTTACCGAGACGTTCCCTTTCGTGGTCACTACGAGTTACGTTGTGACGACGAATGGGGTTCCCAGTCTAATCACGCAACCTTGGCTGTTTTCCAGTGCCCTGCGTAAGTCTGAGCTCCCTGTCGTGAGACTGGACTCCTACTTAACACAGGAATACCAAGGTACACTGGGAAGCATATCTCAGAGGAAATATGCAAATAGTGCCTGCCCGAAGGGGACTTACAGAATACACATATGAACCGTGAGCGGGCTGCATAAGGAGAAACACTGGGGTGTTCAATCCGCAGGGTGGAATGTTTCAACCCCAGGGGGGGCAAGGTGGCTTGCCAAGGGAAGGACACATGCTCAGAGAGGCTTACAGTGGAAATATGCATGTGGGGGTCGCCCAAGGGGGGAACCATGCACATGAAGGCACCTAGCCAACACCAAACTGTTGGTGGCATAACTCTGGCGTTAACGTCAATGGAGCAGGAGGAACTCGGGGCTTCTCAGGGAAGCTCACCTGAGGAGAATATCAAACGTATCCAGTCCAGGGAGTGGAAAGGAAAGCAATGGCGTCCACTATCCAGTGAGACAACCTTTGCTTGAAGAGAGCTTTTCCCTTCAGCTTCCTACCATAACAGACAAAGAGCTGGTCTGAGGTCCTGAAACACTGTGTTCTGTCTACGTAAGCACGGAGGGCGTGTACTGGACAGAGCAGTGCCAAGGCTGGGTCTGCCTCCTCCAAGGGCAGCACTTGCAGGTTCACCACCTGGTCTCAAAAGGGAGTGGTGGGAACCTTGGGCATGTATCCAGGCCGGGATCTCAGGAACACGTGAGAGTAGGCCGGCCCGAATTCCAGGCACGCTTTGTCAACCGAAAATGCCTGCAGGTCCCCTACCCTCTTGATGGAGGCCAATGCAACCAGGAGCGCTGTCTTCATTGACAGGAACTTAAGCTGCACTGATTGCAGAGGCTCAAAAGGAGCACTCTGCAGGGCGTTTAGAACCACTGAGAGGTCCCAAGAGGGTACGAGAGGAGAGCGAGGTGGAATCAGTCTCGTCGCTCCTCTTGGGAACCTGATGACCAGGTCGTGCTTCCCCATAGACTAACCTTTGACTGCGTCATGATGTGCGGCGATAGCGGCAACATACACTTTGAGGGTGGAGGGAGACAGCCTTTGCTCCAACCCTTCTTGCAGGAAGGAAAGCACGACACTTGATTGGGCATTTTCTGGGGTCTTCTCGGCGAGAAGGGTACTCAAACCTGCCTCGTCCCATCCAGGAGCCACACGTGGAGGTTCACGGATCACAGATCGGGACGAGTGTGCCATAGGGTGCCCCGTCTCTGAGAAAGGAGGTCGTTCCTCAGAGGAATTGGCCAGGGAGGTGCTGTCGCGAGGAGTACTAGTTCGGAGAGAACCAGGTAACCAGAATGACCTGCTCCTCGTCCTCCCTGGTCTTGCACAGGGTCTGTGCAAGAAGGCTCACTGGGGTTTGATGCATACTTGCGGAGGCCCCGCGGCCAGCTGTGCGCCAGTGCATCCGTGCAGAGCGTGCCCTCGGTCAGGGAGTAAAACAGACTGCAATGGGAAGAGTCATGGGAGGCAAACAGATCTGTGCGTCGCTGAACTGTTCCCAAATCAGCTGAACCGACAGGGGATGGAGTCTCCATTCTCCAGGAAGAGGCTGAAACCATGAAAGCTCGTTGGCCTCACGGTTCAGGTCTCCAGGGATATAGGTCGAAGCGACCTCAGATGCTTGTGACTCCATAGGAGGAGGTGGCAGGCGATTTGCGACATACGGTGGGAGCGTAGACCACCTTGTTGGTTGATGTATGCTACTGTCGTGGTATTGTCTGAGCGGACTAGGACGTGTTGGTCCTTGGGCAATGCACAGAAGCAGTGCAGAGCCAGACGTACCGCCAGCAACTCGAGGCAATTGACATGTCAAAGGCGCTGAGGTCCTGTCCAGGAGCCCGTGGCAGCATGTTCATTGCGCATGGCACCCCCAGCTCGTGGTGGAGGCATCTGTTGAGACAACAACATGCCTGGAAACTTGTTCTAAGAGCACTCCGGCCCGTAGAAAACTGAGGTTCGTCCACGGGGTGAAGGTCTGACGGCAGGTCGGAGTAACTGGTACTAGGAGCATGCCTTGTAGCCATGACCACCTCGGGACTCGATCGCGAAACCAGAATTGAAGAGGTCACATATGAAGCAATCCGAGCGGCGTTGCTGCGGATGCCATATGCCCCAGGAGCCTCTGAAATAACTTCAGTGGAACCGCACTTTTGCCCTCGAACTGTCTCAGGCAAGTCAGCAGTGACTGCGTGCGCTCACCCGTAAGCTGCACGCACATGGCGACCAAGTCGATTTCCTTACTGATAAAATAAATCATCTGAACGGGGGAGAGTTTGCTCTTTTCCCAGTTGACCCGAAGGCCCAGACGGGCTAGGTGCCAGAGCACTAGGTCCCTGTGTTCGTAAACCTGGTCTCGAGAGTGAGCTAGGATCAGCCAGTCCTCAAGATAGTTCAGGATGCGAATCCTGTGTTGCCATAGCAGCACAGGGGCTGCCTCGACAACTTTCGTGAAGACGCGAGGAGACAGGGCTAGCCCCAACGGGAGAATTGTGTACTGATATGCCCACCCCTCAATAGCAAACCGCAGAAATGGTCTGTGTCGAGGAAGAATGGAGACAAGGTAGGTGTCCTTCAGGTCGATGGCTGCAAACCAATCCTGTAGCCGCACACATTCGAAAATGCGTTTGGCCGTGAGCATCTTGAACGGAAGCCTGTGGAGGGATCGGTTCAAGACGCGCAGGTCCAGGATTGGCCGTAACCCACCGGTTTTCTTGGGTACAATGAAGTAGGGGCTGTAGAAGCCGGACTTCATTTCGGCTGGAGGGACGGTCTCGATTGGGTGGCGACCTCCGTACACATGACAGGGGCATTGCCACCGACCATGGTGTAGCGGACTCCCTGGAAGCGGGGAGGAGACCATGCAAACTGAATCGCATAGCCGAGCCTGATGGTTCTCGCAACCTAGCAGAACAGGTTGGGACGCTCTAGCCAAGCTCCCAAGAACTGTACCAGCGGGGTCAAGCGAACCACAGACATACCCTCGATGGGGCAGTGAGGCGGAATGACCGGCCCGGACGTGTGAGGCATAGCATCCCGGTGTGGGGGCACAGTCATTTGTCACGTCCTGACAGGGAAGGACCAGTGTTCCACAGGGGCCTGCTCTGCCAGGGGTCTGGCGACAGAGGGGGACAAGAGTGGTGTGGCAGAGCGTCGCACACTGCCATCCATCTTGAAAAAGACGTGCCACATGCAGCTCTTTTAGAGAGAGAAAAAAAGCAGATCACTGCACAGATCAGCAGCAGGCAATGTGATCTCGCTGGAACGCGCCGTTGCACCAACACACTGGAGAGCCGCTCATCTCGTAGAGTGAAGATAATTCAGAATGGCTTGTGGGAGTGAAGAAAACTCTTGGATCCGAAGCAAAAACATAACTGCATGTTGCCAGCGTACTTCCTTCACTCTAAAAAATGCTGGGTTGTTTTAACCCAATTTTGGGTCAAATATGGACTAACCCAACGTTGTGTTAAAAATGCAATTTAAAAATGGACAAACCCAGCCGTTGGGTTACATTTTTAAATTGCATTTTAACCCAACGTTTGAGTTAGTCCATATTTGACCCAAAATTGGGTTCAAACAACCCAGCATTTTTTAGAGTGTACCCACCAGGTGGTGCTGAGTTACGCTATGCAAATTCCGCAGACCCATGGCATTTTCTTGCCATTGGCTCGTTTTGTATACTCGAAGGTGAGAGGCTTTCTAAGCGAAACCCCATTCGTCGTCATGACGTAACTCTTAGTGACCACGAAAGGGAACACCAGTGACAATTTTCATGAAAACTGCATTTTACAAAATGGCTGCTGCAAGGTATCAACCCACATGTTGTCAATCATGGTATACTCACTAAATGAATTAGTTTAATCCATTTGTATTCTAGTTTTTTACAATTCCCAAACAATAAAGGAGGTCATACCAGTGACTTCAACTAAAAGCTTCATATGAAATCATGAGAAAAATGAGAAAATTTCTGAAAAGAGACAGTGGACTTACCATGGGCTTCTCTTCATAGATCTCCAGGAAATTGGAAGAAGGAAGTCAAGTGATGTCATCATTGTGATTTTTATTTCAAAATAAGAGATTTTTTGTTTAAACAGTAACACCAGTGATACAACTACAGGGGACCACTACTTTCTTGATATATTTTATAATATTTATTTAGCATTTTGTTTTTTAATGTAATTTACATTATATATTTGATAGTTATGTACACATTATTGTATTTTAAATGGAAGAAAACCCTGTTTTTGACCTCAAAATAAAGCATTTTCCCTCTGTACATGACTGTGGGGACGAGCACTTCTGTGGTGTTTGGAATTCTAATTAATTAAATAAAAAACAAATATTGTCACATTGATGGCTCAAGAAGGTGTAATTGTTCAAATAACATATTGTTTCATTTTAAAATATAAATAGAAAATTAACCCCTAAAGAGTTTTTTCAAGTGTAATGTTTCTGTAAAGGCTAGGACAAATGGACTCTTCCATAGAATGACCCATTTAGGCTTCAAAATGCATAAAAGTTGTGTTCATCTGTGAAATATATCTTGATGGACAAAAACGTGCAAATATCATTAACTTTTGTTGATCATAGAGCTTTTTTTTGGCAATAATCCAAAAGCCTATGTGAAAATCCTATTGGATTTTTGTCGAGGGAACCAGTGTAATGCTAACTGCCTATTGGCCTACAAAGTGACGTCATACCTGCACCACTCTATTGACAAAATATTAATTTAGCCAACTTTACATATTTGATGGTTGTAGTGTATGTGAGGGTGGCTCACCAATACAAAATTAAGTTCCCTTTCGAAAGGGAACTCTACACTACGTCAGAATGACGCATTGGGGAACGCCTCAGGCGTGACAGGTGTCTGAAATCACTATCAAATCACGGCAATCACATTGACCGGCGACAGCCCGTGAATCATTAACGTGAATGATTAACGTGCGACCTGCAAGTATAAAAGGGCGCCTTGCAAACATGACAAACATTCTTTTCGTCTTCAGGGACTGTCTGTTTGATATCGCTGGAAAAGTCGGCAAAGAAAATGAAACGCACGGAGAAGGCTGAAAGCTTCAGGAAGTGTGCGGACCCGTGCCCAAGGTATTTGACGCCGGGTGATTCACACGAACTGTGCGTTCTCTGTCTGGGCAAAGAGCATGCACAGGCGGCTCTTGAGGGAGCTGTCTGTGCAAACTGTGAGCGTTTTGCGTTGAAAACGCTCCGCTCTCGTCTAGCCCTCTTCTCGAGTGAGGAGGGCTTACCATCTGTACCTCGTGGCTCGGGTCCCGCTCGCGCTGAGGCAGAGCGGCGACTCGCGTCATGGGGTTCCCAGAGGGATCTCGCCGATCGTCTTGAGAGGGGTGTTAACCTCTCAGATGATTCGGCGGATGACGAGGGTGAGTTGCAGGTGGATGACGAAGAGGATTTTTCTCCTACTGTTCCTGCAACAGATGCTCTTCAGGACGGGCAGGTGATGGATGATGAGGAGGTCATTCAGGTGGACCCTGAACCCTCTCAGCCACCCTGCCCCGTGTATGCTGAGCTGCTGGATGTAATGGAACGCGCCACTGACAGGTTGCAACTGCCATGGCGGCGCGTTAGGGGAGAAGTGGTTCGTGGCAGGCTGGACGATCGATTTCTCCCCGGCCATAGACCACCAGCTCAGGCGAGCCTTCCATTTCTTCCTGATCTCCATACTGAGATCGAGAGGGCATGGAAGAACCCATACTCTGCTCGGATCCACCGACATCAGCGGGCTAGTTTCGCTGATGTTGAGGGGATCGGCGAGTATGGGTATGTGTCGATGCCGCCCATTGACGAGACGTTTGCGAACCATCTCGTGTCTGGGCGGGCGTCGGCACTGAGTGCTCCAGCCCTGCCATCCAAACCGCTCAAGACCACAGCGCGTTTGAATGGCAGAGCATACACGGCAGCGGGTCAGGCCGGTGCTGCCCTGCACACTATGGCGGTGTTGCAGGCGTACCAGGCCGACCTGCTGGGGGATCTCGACCAGGGGGCAGGGCTGTCCCCTGAGGCGGTGGCTGAGCTGCGCCGCACCACAGATCTTTCTCTCCGTGCCACTAAACAAACTGCCGCTGCGGTCGGTCGATCGATGGCGGCAATGGTGGCCACGGAGAGGCATCTGTGGTTGAACCTGGCTGGCATCGGGGAGAAAGAGAAGGCCTTTCTCCTTGATGCGCCGGTTTCGCCCTCTGAACTTTTTGGCACCTCCGTGGAGGCGGTGGTTGGAAAGTTCAGGGAGGCGAAGGCGCGCTCAGCGGCGTTTAAGACCTGTATACCGCTGAGATCCGGATCCGAGCCCAGACAGGCGGGAGAGCCTGGCCCTTCACGACCCGAGGGCCGTAGACAGGGTCAGAGAGCTAGTGTCGCCTCTCGTGCACCCCCTCCATGTAGGAGCAGGTCACAGAGGAGGCGTGACTCCCGCAGGAAAAAGAAGGATCTGAGGGAGGTGATCCAGTACAAACGATCACAGCGTTAGTGATGGATCATCTCCTGGAGGGCTGTTACTATCCCAGCCCTCTCCTCTTTTTCCCGACTCCCCAGGCGTTTCTTACACCAGGCCTGGGGCTGGGTCTATGATGAGAACAAGGTTCTGATGGCCCGCCTCGGCTTGGTTGGTGAGAGCGCCTCTTTCAGGCATGTAAAGAGATGGACCCCAGGTTCATAAAGAACTCTCTGGCGAGTCTTCACTCCGCACGCCGCAGGTGAACTGGTTGGTTTTTAATATAATTTCTGTGTGTATACTAACACTGATTTGTATTTCTCTACAGACCTTGTTCCCTGTATAGACCTAGGGAGTCATTCTTAGAGGAGCAATGAGAGGTAAGGTATTGGAACTTCAGGGCCCTGAAGCCCCCCCCCAGCTTGTGGCTTGAACGATTTAGGGAGAAGCTCAAAAAATATTTGGCTCCCGTGTGAGTATGAGATGGCCTTTCTGTCATGACATTTTTATGCGTGGTGGGCCACCACTCATTTCTATTTAGCCTCAGGGCTTTTAGCCACCTAGGGATAGAGTAGTTGGTCTTCCTAAAAAAAAAAAAAAAAAAAGCTTTTTTGCTTTAGGTTTAGACTGACGCTGGTGCTTCAGATAGATCTTAGGTCTTACCTATTGGTTTGTGACCTTGGTATCCTGAGTACTTCGCTCCCCTGAGCTCTGCAAAAGAGGTATCAGTAGGTTGAGTGTTTCACAGCCTCTCAATCAAGTAGGCTGTGGCTCCTTCGAGCCCTCAGGTAGATCTATGCTTATAGGTCGGCCCTAACCCGGGCCGCCTCTGTAGCTGGCCTAGGCTATGTTTGGGATGTTGGAGGCGTTCTGCTAAGTATAGCTGCCGCATTCATTATGTGTTAGGCTTCCTCCCCGAGATTTCAGCCTCCTCCCTTAAATGGGAGTTGTTGGCCAAGGCCCGCCCCTTTCACTGCATTCAGGGGTGATAGAGTAATGCAGGGTGGTAGTTGAGGTATGATCCTTCAGGCGGGTCAGGCTGTCTTTCGCTCTGCGATGTGATAGTTTGCCAGACCCTGCTGAACAGAGCTACTTGTTTTAGGCCTCAAGAGCTGGCTCCACTCAGCCCGTTGAGCTGAACCGCTCGAGCGATGGGTGAAAGTTGGTTGGCTTGCAAGCAAGCTCCACTCCCCCAGGCTGGGCACAGGACAAATCCCTGTCACCCTTTGGAGCCACTTGCAGGCCCGCTCCCTGTCTAACATTTCAGGGGCATATGGTGTTACTCCCCCGCTAACGCAGGGTAGTTTTGAGTAGTCCATTCTCAGCTCTGTATTATCTACCTCACACCATGATGGCTCCGGTTGAGCAGGGAGTTCTAACTACATTTCATTCCGGTATTTGAACTCCGCTCCCTTGAAGCCAGAGCATTGCCATGAGCTGATGCCCATGCATTTAGTAGGTAGGCCCTTAAAATGGGGCCTCCACTAGGCAGAGTGGCGTATGTTGTACTCCCCTGCTATGAGGGTATTGTTTTTTGCTGAGTACACTGCCTTTGGCAATGTGATTAGGTACCAGGATGCTGTAAGCGCTGTAGTAACAGTTTTTCTGCCTTGAAGGCTGCACAGTTAGGTAGTAGGCCCCAGCAGGCCTCCTTGACTGGGTAGCCCCTAAGATAGGGCTCCTAGGCCAGCTCACCTTCGCTGGTTGGCCCTGGTAGTTCGGGCAGAAGACTCACTAACGAGTAGTAGGTCTTAACAGGCCTCCTCGGAGGTGGGTCACAACATTGTGGAGCATACACTAGGACAAAACTATAGGAAAAGTTTTTAATAGTATGGTTCCAGCAGTGTTCATTAAAGTAGCAGAAAGACTCGCTATCAGCTAGTAGGCTCGACCGGGCCTCCCTGTTAGGCGAGTCCCCAGCAGCAGTCACATCCAGCTGATTAGACTGTTTCAGGAAGTAGGCCTCTTCAGGCCTCCCTGAAGATGGGCTCCCACATTTTTTGTAGGGGTCAGGTAGTAGGCTTTACTAGGCCTCCCTGAGGGCTAAATCCCTCATACTGTGGTACTAAGTGGCCCTGAGGTTGAACTATCAGTTAGTAGGCCTCACAAGGCCTCCCTGAAGGCAATGCCCCATAGACAGTCAACTGGACTGCCAGTCTGGCCCAATGTCAGCTGTGGTTTTCAGGTAGTAGGCCTCTCCAGGCCTCCCTGAAAGTAAGCTCCTTCATGTCATGGTTTTCTGGTAGTAGGCCTCACCAGGCCTCCCTGGAGTTGAGTTCCAACATACTTTGAGTTTCCACTTAATGTGGTTTTTCTGATAATGGGTAGTAGGCCTCTCTAGGCCTCTCTGTAAGCGAACTCCCATGTACTGTGGTAGGCTTCACTAGGCCTCCCTTAAGTTGAGCTCCCACGTTTTGTGGTTGTCATGTAGCAGGCCTCTCCAGGCCTCTCTGTAAGTGAACTCCCATGCACTGTGGTTATCAGGTAGTAGGCCTCACTAGGCCTCCCTGAAGTTGAGCTCCCACATACTGTGGTTATCATGTAGTAGGCCTCTCCAGGCCTCCTTGGAAGGTTAGCTCCCACTTACTGTGTGTTTCCACTTAGCATGGTGTTTCAGGGAGTAGGCCTCGCTAGGCCTCCCTGAAAGTGAGCTCCCACGTTTTGTGGTTATCAGATATTAGGCTTTACCAGGCCTCTCTGAAGGTGAGCTCCCACATACTGTGGTTGTCAGGTACTCCCTGAGTAGTTTTACTGTGGTGCTGGGTTTTGTAAGCTAGTGGCCGCTTACTTTCAGTATTAGCAGACCTTATCAGGCAGCTACCGAAGGTGAGCTTGCGCCCTGGCTCAACTCAAGTTTTATTCTCTGCTACGGGTTCCCTCCTGGAACCTCTTTATCCTGCTACAGCCTGGTTGCCTACCAGGTAGATCTTATGCTCCCCTCACTGAGGGTCAGTGTGAGTATGTGGTCTCCTGAGTCTGGTCAGTCGGTCGTAGGCCTCTCATGAGGCCTCCCAGTTAGATCAGTCCTTAGGCCCTCACAGGCCTCCTTAGTGTTTTGAAACACAAACACTGGGTTGATCCTTGGATCGAGTAGAGAAACTCCCCTCGCTGGCAAGGGTTGTAAAGCACTATGCTGAGTCATACTCTCCAGGATATCCCGTCTCTGAGATCCGGTCCGAGTGGTTCACTGCCTGCTTCGCAGTCCCTCGGGTTGGATGCCTTCCTAAAGGCAAGTATCCAGAGGCTCTGTCTTCGGACAGACAGGAAGTGGCCAGACTGTAGTGTCTTATATAGTGACATCAGGTCAGGCCTGCCTGGTGGCATTTCAGGTGGCACGTTCCCCTGAATAGTGACTGGCTGGGGTTCCTACAGGTTCCCTAGCCACATTCCCTAGAAGGGACCCCTTCTAAGAAGTAAAAAAAAAAATGAAGTTGTGGTCCTAGGCCCTTGAGCAGGCCCAGGTAGACCTTTCACTAAACTATGTTTAGGGAGGTTTTCTGTGGTGTCATTTAGCTTGGGCTATGACCGTAGGGAGTGCTGTCACTGACAGCTCAGTGTGACCTGGGGGTGAGTGGTACTAGCGTTCATTTGAATTGCCGGTTCTGACAGTTGTCACTGCTTTTTGGCATGCACTCCCCTTAGCATGGTGGCGTTGGTATATCGTTCCCCAATGCGTCATTCTGACGTAGTGTAGAGTTCCCTTTCGAAAGGGAACGTCTCAGGTTACGACTGTAACCTATGTTCCCTGAGAACAGGGAACGAGACACTACGTCTTCCTGCCATGCCTCGGGGCCTGCCTGCAACAGTCCCTTCAGACGATAGGATGTTTGTCATGTTTGCAAGGCGCCCTTTTATACTTGCAGGTCGCACGTTAATCATTCACGTTAATGATTCACGGGCTGTCGCCGGTCAATGTGATTGCCGTGATTTGATAGTGATTTCAGACACCTGTCACGCCTGAGGCGTTCCCCAATGCGTCATTCTGACGTAGTGTCTCGTTCCCTGTTCTCAGGGAACATAGGTTACAGTCGTAACCTGAGACGTTTGTATTCTACATAGTTTGTATTAAACTTGTATTCTAAGTTTGTATAAATATACTTTATAATCAGCTTATTATTAGTCACATTATTCAAGTATTCAATCAGTGATGGCTTCAGATTCACTTAACAATTTTGTTTATCAGAAAAGCATTTTGTATTTCAATTCAACTGTTGTAGATTTTTAACTTCTCTGTCATTGAACAGGAAATGGAGTCCCATCAGACAGCATCATCAGAGCCACATTTACCAGACCCAGAGGAAGAGGGTTCCTAGTGGAAAAAAAGTATACTTTATTGTATTTGAAATATATTCCCTTCTTCAATAGTACATTGCAAATATACTAACAAACATTTTACTATCTTTAGATATATTAAAAGTATATTAGCATCATGCTTTTTACCTATTTTTACAATTAACACACTTAAATAATTGTACTTTAGTATATTTTCTAAAAATATATTTAAAAACAAGCATACTTTTAATATATTTCTAAAAAGTGCACTATAAGTACATTGGCAATAATTATATGCTTAGTTATACTTTTAAGAAATATGCTAAAAACAAGCATACTTTTAATATATTTTTAAAAAGTACACTGCAAGTTTGGTAATAATTATATGCTTAGTTGCAATTTTGATGCGTACAGTAAAATACACTAAATAATTACTGCTAAAATATACTTAGTACAAAATTAGTTGTTTAAAAATAGCACACTTCAAGTTAACTAATCATTAACACACTTGAAGTATACTGATAAATAGTCTGGCTGCAAGTATACTTAGCATATTTTTTTTTCACCAGGGGTTACTCCAGGGTTTCCACCTGTGAAAAACACTTCAAAAAAAGGCACACACAACACAAATCACAATTTGACTTTCCATACAGAGTATAATGCAATTGGTATAAAGAGGATAAAGAGGGCTTGCTGGCCTGCTGTAATATTTCTAATGTATCCCTCCTGTATGCCATAGCCTCCTCATGATGCTGGTTTTGCTTCTCATAGCTATTCACGAGTTCATGCTTACAAATATTCAGAAAGAGTAAAAGAGCGATTTTAAAGATTTTTTTGTGTCATATCCAGTGTTGAGCGTAACACATTACAAGTATCTTGAGTTATGTAATCTTTTTTCAAGTAACTTGTAAAGTAACACATTACTTTTAAATTTACAACAGAATATCTGAGTTACTTTTTCAAATTAGTAATGCATGTTACTTTGTTCATCCGTTTACTGACAGCTCTCCTGTCCTCGTGTTGAGAGAAATAGGGAGTAAGTGTGGAGGTGTTGTGTGCGCTGTGTGAACGATGGTTATTGCAGTTTTAGAATCAATGTGAGCATGCATTTACTCATTTTACTTAAAAAAAAAAAAAAACTGAGTCAGTTTTACTCAATTAATATAAAAAGTGAAATGCAAACTCTGAATATTACACAATCCTGCAATAATTAAGTATATTAAAATACAAAAATATACTTTATTTAATCTTTGCTGCTGACCTTCATGATCCACTTCAACCATATAATAAGCAAAAATGATTTTAGATAAGCATCACATTTGCATTTCTTTCTTTTTTAATTGCTGAAGTAAGAGTGTTGCACTTTCTTGTTCTGCATCCTATT
The DNA here is from genome assembly GCF_964197995.2 of Scardinius erythrophthalmus. Classification (NCBI taxonomy): domain Eukaryota; kingdom Metazoa; phylum Chordata; class Actinopteri; order Cypriniformes; family Leuciscidae; genus Scardinius; species Scardinius erythrophthalmus. Next base: position 15,517 of record NW_028296399.1, read on the forward strand.
CTTCTGGAAGGTTTGTTTTAGCTGCATCCTCTACTGTACGGGTGTGAATTTGTATTTCTTTCAGCCTGAGGCTAATTCATTTCACTTTTGGTGTGAAAGGGCCTTTACATTTGCCAAAAAATTAACTTTTTGTTGTTGTTATTAAAAACAAACAGACAAGCCCAGGTGAGAAAAAGAAATGCAAAAGTAATGTAACGCATTACTTTCCATAAAAAGTAACTAAGTAACGCAATTGTTTACTTTTTTAGAGAGTAACGCAATGTTGTAATGCATTACTAAGTATCTTTCCCCAACACTAGTCATATCTGCCCAGTGCCTTTGAGTGTGGCCCTTGCACCATCAGCCAATGAATTGCTGTGATTCTATTCAGGCTTCAGACAATTGTCACACTTGGAGGATAATGTAATCAAGGAGGGTGGCCAAATATAGCTTTAGTTCAGACAGGTAACATTATTAAAGCTCACAATTATCTGACTCTCAGCTGATAAAGATATCTAAAAAACAAGTGGTTCTTTTGAAGTTCTCCATTCATCTCAGCTCTCCCACCTCTTCTGCTGCTTTTAGGAATTCCAGGCAGGCAAACGGATTTGTTTTTGTACTTCATTGTTTCTGTTTTTTTAAGTTGTTACACAATGATGTATCTCATGAAAATAAATATTTGACAGAGGTGGTCCTGACTAAACTTATCCAATGCTTATGTGTGCGAGAGAAATCATTTGCAAGCGTTTGTGTTGGATGCCGAGAACCATGGCATCATAAAAGCGCCAGTGGCATTAGAGAGCAGCTCACTGTGTGTTCGTATGCAGGTGCTCTTTTTTACACAGTGGTTCAAAAAGACTTTTATGACCTTGCACTGAAATAGAGAGAGACAGTCTGTGAGAAGAAGAGAAGACATATCCAGGCCACCTAAGTCTAGCCAAGAATGAGAAAGCACATCTCCTAAAAATATAAGTTACTTTGAATGTTTCTTTAGCTCTTGCCATTCGAGTAGAAGTCGAAATTTAGCAGTAGTATTCAAGCACGAGAAGCAGTTTATTGAATAAAATCAATTTTATTCAATACTTTGTAAATTTACGTGCATTTTCTTGGAGGATATAAAGGCAGTTTTCCATGTGGATGTCTAACAATACAATCCTCTTAGCGTTCTTGGAAATGTAGGGCAATAAAAACAGTGTTTTTGAAAAATGACTTTAAATACGAACAGTCTAATAACGTCTCAAGACAGAAAATCTCTGTCTACAGAGAAAAGCTTGGTGTGTTTAAAGAGAGAACTCATTGTTTACAACTTGGCGACCATTCAAATTTTCATGTTATCAATGACAACAAGATTTACTGCTGTAATGAGTCAGAAGTCTGCAATCCACATTTTCTGTCTCTGAAACCTTTCATCCCCCTTTTATGCAAGACAAACCAACTCCACCATGTGCTCAGCAGCGCCACCTTGCAGGCAAAAAAGAACTACAACAATAAAATTGTCTGTTTTCCTCACCCAACCCCCACTTTACACCATAGCTGTTCATTCATAAAACCCCCACATTTTACTCTGGTTCATGGAAAGATTGTGGCAGAGGCTCAAAATACTATAGGCCTAGATAACCCCATATCTTAAAGGTGACCTAAGTAACTTTTTTTACCTTAACCGAACAGCTTCGGAGTCACTGAAATAGTTATATGACTTTTTTCGGGTTGAATGGTGGTCGTCGCGCAGCCCCAAAGCGCCTGTGAGCCGAATAACCACTTGCAACTTTGGGCCAGCGACCTGCCGGCCTCAGCATCAGGAAGTATCGCGTGATATCAGGTCTCGCGATGTAACGAATTGCTTTATGGCACTGCACATATACACAATAGGGATAGCTCACAGATGAAGTTATTAGAGGCCAGACAGACTCACGGAGGCGATTGGCATCTCACAATCATCTTGCACTTTATTCCCCAATCGAACTCGTGTAACTGTCTGTCATCCGTTCTACCGTCCACAGCTTTACTTGATAAACAAAAGTAGGATAAGAATGAGCATCAAACTGAAATAACCCGCATACATGGGGTGTTCGAGGTGCACATACAATACAGACTGCCGACAGTTCAACAGGGCGCGCGCAGCTCTTAAAGGGGCCACACCTTATTTCCACTCATTACAGCTTCTATCCTACTGAACAGGTACCGGTATAGAGGGCGGAAGGGATCAGACCGTGAGTGCAGAGACGGCTCTGTGCGAGTGGTATTTACGACAGTAACGTTAAATACAAGTACTCCACAGCGACTCTAGGGGTCGCTGTTTGACAAAAACGGAAAGCTGCATAGTGTGCCTTTAACATGACTCTGTGGTCATGAGCTTTTTTTTTTGCTTAAAGAAACTGGACAAAAAGGCATGCACATCCGATTCTGAATTAAATCTGTGGCAGCCTAATTAAATCACAGTGAAGAACTTGACATTCTCAGAACAGTTTTTCTCTTTGATGCATATAGAATAAGTATGAAGCTCAGTTGCAACATGCCTGAGAAACTGCTTTAACCATGGAAAAGACATTTATTATAGTGTGTCTGTTGATCAGTGTGCCCTCAGGTTTATTGCTGTGCTGCACGAGTGGATATGCTGCTTCTACATGAGCAAACTGGCGTACACAATACACTTGTCTGTATTAGGGAGAATGCATGACTTCTGCATGATGAGTAAACAATCTAAAAAGATTCTGATCAGTCACACTCTATTCCCATGACTGAAATTAAAATAATTATGTATAATTATGGCCCTTTGCTAAGCCCTAAAATGGTTGAATATGATTTACATCTAGGATAGCAGGAAAATTAAATAAAAATAGCAAGCATTTTGTTGTCATAATGCAGATGCAAAAAACAGAGTTTGGAGGCTTGTGAAAGCCAGAATGCAGTAGGTGGCAGCAAAGATCCCAAAATCTCAATGTAAATAGACATTTAATTCCAGTTCTGAATGAACAGAATTACATTTACAAATAGAATAAAACAAGAAAGAAATATGTCAACATTTTATATAATGTCTTTTTAACATTTGGTTACAAATCTGGCTTCATGAACTTCCATAATAATAGGTATGACTAGAATCTATCATGACAAAAGACTTTTATAACTTAGTATAGAGATTTTATAGTAGGGAAGAACAGATAATATAATACATTTACATTTTTTTAGAAAAACTATTCTCAGTTAATCGAGATATGCGGAGTTGAGTTTTGCTGCTCTGACTAAATGGATTCGGTTTTGTGGTTGGATAATAATTGGAAACTGTGGATAGTGGTTGGCAAAATCTCTAATTCTAAACTTTGAAGAACAATGAAAAACTTTTTGCTAAAATAACAGTACACTCTAAAATATGCTGGGTTGTGAAAACGACTGTAATATTCATTCCAGGCCACTAGGTGGCGATGTCATTTTGTAAAGAAACATTATGGTCCTGTTGACTGAACATGTAATATGCATGTGCATAACTGCATTGTTTACATGGAGACGATAATGGTATTGTTTCCAAAAACTGGCACTGTGAAACACATTTTCAAAAGTTTGCATTTTCAGGCCCCCAAAATGCTGTTGTTGTCGTGTAAATGAACGACCAAAACGTATCCAAAGTTTTCAGTTCTGAGTTGAAAACGGTGTCGTGTAAACGACCCCTTAGAGTGTTTGAAGACTAAAACATTAGGGGCCGTTTACATGACACGGTTTTCAACTAAAATTGGAAAACATTTATTGTATTTTGGCCGTTCATTTACACGACAATAGAGTTTTGGGGGCCTGAAAACACAAACTTTTGAAAATGTGATCAGTCTATAGGTGTGTAGTGTTGCTTTACAAAGTGACATCGCCACCTACTGGCCTGCCAGCAGAATATAGAGTTTTAGTTGTTTTCACGAATCTTTCACGAAGAAAAACCTTTCCGCTCTTAGTTCATTGTTGTTGTGTAAACATACCCTGAGACAATAGTGTTTGAATCTCCATAAAGAGGAAAACTGTACAAGATAATTACTCTTTCTCCTCTAACTTTCTATTTTTCAATTTCTCTTTCACACTCCCTCTCTTTCTCTATCTCTCTTTTTGCACTTGTCCATCATTAAAATTCTAGTGCCATACTACTGCAGTACTTTGCAAATGGAAGGATGGGTGCAATTTACAGAAAATGCTGCTTTTTTATTGTCTATTTCTCCTTAATCAGAGCAGCGAAAAAGGCAGTTGATGGCTGATGGCACCACTGACCGCACAGCATTTTTATGGCAAGATTTACAGCCTATCTGCTCCAGGGCCACTTTATGGCTCATGCTCACCAAAAAAATGCTTATTTCCATAGAAGGATTAAACACAAGGGTAAAGCAAAGAGGTGTGTGTAAGTGAGAAGGTCTACATTTCACATATTTACTCCAGTAGCACACGTCTCAGTACGAATGTAATCACTCGTCATATGATCTATCCTGCATCATCTGTAGTTTTTGCAGTCCAAATTGGTTTAGATTACAGATGGTAGAAAAATGGGACTACCGTTTCTCAGAAGGGAATCCAGATAAGCTTGACCACTGCTCGTATGAAGGTCTCATCCTTTACTCTTATCTCTGCTGATCTGACTTGGTTGTCTGACCCAGAAAAGACTTGGTTGACTTGGACCTGGCCAAAGGGAACAACCATGACAGTGTTGCTGACCTGAACATCAGTTCCCTCTGATCTCCATTTCTGATGAATTTGGAGGCTAGGCAAGCAGTGTCTGGTGAAATGTTTCCAGAAGTAGTCTGCCAAGAGTTGGCTGTGTCTTCATCTTCTACGACTCAGAAGTTCAGATTATTTGGGGGAGTGAAGTATCTCGCCACCCCATCATCAATATATGAGGTCAGCAATAAGGATAGCCGATGGGCTAAAAGCTGAGGACCTCTCTATTTCTATCAGCACCGTTTGCCTTTAGAGATTGTATTTCACTCTCCTAAGATCCACCAAAGTGTGATGTGCTGGGTGGGATGAACATACATTTATAAAAAATAAATAAAAAAACATAAATCTGCTGTGTGACAAATTTAACTTGTAGCTCTGGATGCAGTGCAGCAAATGACTCTCTTAAAGTCCCCCTGTAGTCAATCATTTTATCCCTTAAAACTCATATTTGATCACCAAAATCATATATTTAAGCGCTTTTCGTTGAAAAAAAAAAATCTTCATGCCTTAAAATAGATTGAATGTAACTCGACACCCTTCACTCATTTAGTATTCGCAGTTCTATGAATATGCAAATTAGCCCCGCCTCCACTCACTCGCTCAGCTCAGAGATCCACTGGTTGACGATCACACGTTGATCTGATTGGTTACAAGGTAGTTTGTGACGTCAGAAACACCAGCGATTTCATACCGTGTTTTTGAGACTGTCTTTGGTTCACTGCAGTTTTAAGGAGAAAATACTCAGCAATGGAGTCGACTTATGAATTTACACATGGTTAAAAAACACTACAAACATATAAACAATATTACAACCTTGATTTTCACCACAGGGGGACTTTAACTCCTTTTTTTCCCACATTTGAAATGTATGTTTCCGCCACAGAATAAAACATTTGCAACAATTGCAACTTTTTATCTCACAATTGCGAGTTTACATCTCGCAATTCTGACTTTATTTCTCAGAATTGCAAGATATAAAGTTAGAATTGCATGAAATAAAGTCGCAATTGCGTGTTATAAAGTCAGAATTGCGAGATATAAAGTCAGAATTGCGTGAAATAAAGTCGCAATTACGTCTTATAAAGTCAGAATTCTGACTTTTGTTCTCGCAATTGTGACTTTATATCACGCAATTCTGACTTTATAACACATAATTGCGAGGTTATATATAAACTCACAATTGTGAGATATACAGTCCAATTGTAAGGAGAAAAAAAACCTCAGAATAGTTTATATCTCACAATTCTGACTTTATAACACGCAATTGCGACTTTATATCTCCCAATTGCGACTTTATTTCTCAGAATTGCGACTTTATTTCTCAGAATTGTGACTTTATTTCTCACAATTCTGACTTCATATCTTGCAATTCTGAGAAAAAAAGTCACAATTCTGACTTGATATATCGCAATTGTGAGAAAAAAAGTCAGAATTGTGAGATAAAAAGTCGCAATTATTATTATTTATTTAGTATTCAGTGGCGGAAACAAGCTTCCATAGTATTCCCTGGTCTGACAGGATTTCAAAGCGTTATTTTTGGCTTGAGATAAAGCTGTTGGCCATCAGGAACGAGTCAGTGTCCATGTTTCAATATGTATAAATGTGTTCAATATGCTGCATATATCAATATGCACTGCTCTGGATCATACACTTGAAAATGACCCCCATTTTTTATCATTCCGACCTCCCATCTCTATGGTCCAAAGCAGTCTATATCAAAGATTTTTGTTGCTGTTGAAGATTGTCCTTTTAGCACCCAATATCTTTTGAGCTTCATACTTTATACTCTGGGCCTGGGTGATACTGTCCATCATCATAGTCTTTATTGATTTGTTTGGTGATTAGGTGATGTGGTGATAATGGGGTGAATGGCATCTTTTTCTAAAGGACCTGTATACTCACTGTAAAGTTATTTTTCTTTTATTTGCTTAGGGGTAAAACGAAGGTGTGAAGTACCTTTAAGAGGTATTCTGTTAGTGCACATCCTGACACCATCCTGACAGCGTTTAGATGAAAATGTAAATGCTTGCTGTGCACTTTCCTCTCAAAAACAAAATAAACACACAACAAAAATGACAGCAGTGAGAAAACAGCAGTTAAGAAAGCATCTGATCACAGCAATATTTTTGCGATTTGGCACTCAAAGAATGCATGAAGCTATAATATATTCAGATATTCATACAACAAAATATTCTTGGGGCCATGAAATTTTTGTGAACATTTTCAAAAATGCTGGCAGTGGCGGGAAACTTAAAAAAACACACACTGGTGGGTTAAACATGTTAAACATGAAAATAACAGTGAAAGTGTCTCTTTCAATTATAAGTACCACTTCAATTTCTAATGCAGCTCTCCAGTGTGTCTTTAATAAGGATTGGTGTAGCCTGAAAAAAACAACAACAAGATAAACTGAGGGTGAAATTCTTGACAAGAGAAAATCTCCTTAAAAAAACAAGGGATTTGGTCAATCAATCATTATTCCCGTTTCCTCACTATTCCTCATTCCCTCTTGGCCCACCAAGCACACAGCTGTCATTAATTTTGTGGAATGACTAAACCCAGAACATTCTTCATTTGGCTGTAAGCGCAGAGACAGTTATATGATGAGAATCGCTGCACTAGGCAGATGGTGAAGCTTGGCTTTGCATACTAAGTACCTTCAACCCTCATTCTAACCCACCACCACCTCAGCCCCTCAATCTTTCATTCTTCACTGTTTATACTTTCTCTACAGTTTCATTCTTGTCATATAGGGAACATTTCTTTCTACTGCTCTTACTACAACATTTCCCCCAGTTAATTTCTCAGTGCTTTTTATGGCATTCATCAACAACATTGTCACTCACACACTGCTTCCTCATTCTCCCCGACTGCTCCTGTTCCTTTTGCTCTCCTACCATATCATTTATAGATGATTTATGTCTTTCTATGCATAATCTCAAAATTTCCCATCATCCGTTTCTGTAGTCCTTATTATCACTGTTCCACATTAGCCCACTCCTACAGTCCAAACAAGATCTAAAATCTAATTTTTTTCCACATAGTAGGGAATATATGAAACACACACACACATCACAACTAAGTGCCTAACCCGAACCCTGACCCTAAACCTACCCTTAACCTAATTATAACCTTATCCCTAAAACCAAGTCTTGACCCTCAAACAGGCCTTTAAAGGCTCTCAGAAAGTGAGGACCGGCCACAATATCCTCACTTTACTCTCTTTGTCCTCACTCCAATGGTCTAAAACTCAAACTGGTCCTCACAAAGATAGTTATACAATCACACACACACACACACACACACACACACACACACACACACACACACACACACGTCTTAGCGGCCCCTAATTTAATAATAAATGATCGTTGCGACGGAAGCAAATCAATCAAAACTAACTTTAGCTGGAAAATAACTTTATTAAAGAACCGCTATAAAGCCAAAACAATCTCTGTTACCTTAAATTATATGCTTATCTCTGTAAAGCTGCTTTGAAACAATCTACATTGTTAAAAGCGCTATATAAATGAAGATGACTTGACTTGAATTGACTTGATGTGTGATATGCAATCAAAATGTTTTCAGATAAATGTGGCAATGAGATCATGTGATCTCACTGAGTGATTGCTGCTGTTTTGGACTTCACTTCCCAGAGTGCAACAGAGGGGGCAGTTCATCAACATGTGCATTTGTTATTGTTTGTTGCTCTCACACTGTCAGTTTAAGTCTCATCAAGATCATAAGCACTCGTACAGGGATGTGAACGGTCTCAGGTGATCTGATTCTGCAATAAACATATCTTTGTATTAAGGTAAGAGTAAAAATTTACCCTGATATTTTAGCCATGGTGTTCCAATGACATTTTAAAATGCAGATTTAGACCATGAAAAACCTTGTAGTGTTTATTGTTGTTCGTTTGTATGCTTATTTTCTGCTGTTCATTATTAGAGTTCCTGTAGTTGAACAAAGGTCATGGGTTCAGTTCCTAGGCAGCACACATAGTGATAAAAACGTGATGCTCACTTTGTTAAAAACTGTCTACCAAATGCATAAATGTAAATTAATGTGTGAAATATTGCATTTTACTTATTGAAAAGCTCTCAATAAGTAAAAATTCAGCTGTCAATACCAGACTTTATATTTAATAACTGTAATGGATTTTTACAGAAGGACACCGGTGGTTGTGTTAACAATAACCTATACAATGATTAAATTAAAATATTAGAAATGTTGAAGATCATGAAATGAGAATGATTAGTCTGATCTGATTTGACAGCTACTTCTGCTGTGTAAACATTCACACAGAACTCTGTTACCCCATCTCTCATGCAGTTTCACAACACATGGACATCTAATACAGTCGTCTGCAGTGCAAGCATTCCTGTAGTTTGTAGTTTAATGGAAAGACACTAAATATAGCCGACTACACAAACACGATTGTGCTGACTCGTATTTCCAGACACTTGAGTTATTTGGAAGGACTGAAAATGTTCAGTAACCGTACATCTGATCCATGCGAACAGCAGTGTTATGGTCCTGGATGCTGAACATACATAACCAAAAGAGTTTTCAAAGTAGGTTTTTGTTTTTGATTGCTTTCTTTGTCAGTGCAGACATCTGAGCTGATTTATAACTATGGAGGAAAACAGAACTGTGAACTTCAGAGATGTTGCAGAGAACTATTTCTCAGATACGAGGGTGGACTGTCGCTACACTATAAGTAGTCAACACGATTGGAGCAGTCATGACTGGATAGGTCTATTTAAGGTAAAACACAGTGTTTATTCACTACAGTACACAATAGCTGTAAGGCCGCATCCTTAGAAGTTCGAACCGGCGTTGTTACATGGGACGGTCAAGCCTGTGACTGTTGAGTAAGTTGAAACCTAATACTTCCGTATAAAAGGATGCAGCCTCTGAATTTGGATGCAGCTAATGTGTGGAAAGGATGAACCTGCAAAGCAAATTATTTTTTTTGTTATAACTCATCTTGTTTCACAGGTGGGATGGCTGACATTGAAAGATTACCACACGTTTGCCTGGGCTCTAGCACCAGAAGGGTACCAAACCGGAACGGATGCCAACTGTAGTGTGGCCTTTTACTGTATGTTTATATTTGATATTTAATATACTATTTTATTTATGTTTGTTTATAGCCTAGTTGATACATTTGCTGGGCATGCATGCTGTCACATGTCCTACACCAGTGAAATAACAACTGCAGTTCTTGGTAGAACAAGAACACTAAAGTTATCTGATACTTAATAACTATTGCAACACGATTGCAAGTGCCTGACATCTTTAAGGAAATATGAGTAGTTATAACTATTATAAATATTATAGATCAGCTGTAAGAATGAACTTAATGTAGCAGAACTAACTCCACAATCAACTAATGAAAAATCAGAGTTAATCGTTTTTTAATTCTAAGAAATGTTAATTTCCAGGGTCAATTTCCAGAGTACTACTCAGAGCATGTTGCCAAAATCTGCATGATTTATATATGTGAGCATGAGCCACAAACAACTTTACGTGTGACAAAACAAGTCTTTAGTAAACAGACTAAATACTTAACACACATGCATACAGTTTAGCAATGGAAAGAGAGCTGAGGTAGAATACAGGAAAGCAAGAAGTTAATTAGCATTGTTTGAAATTGTTCAGCAGATCAACAGCCTTGAGCAAACCATCGGCTTCTTAGTTATAATGCACACTTCATTAAAAGAAGTAGGGGATACTTAATGATTTGATAATTGCATGTCTCAGCCATTTGAATAAAACTGTCCTGATGCAATCTGTTGAGGCTCCAGTTTATCTTTGCTGAAGTTGTCTTGATGAGAGAAAACCAGTTGGAGTCAGATGATCTTTGGTGGATAGAAAGACAAGGCCACAGCCTGGCACAAACTTAGGGCTCCTTAGAAGACTTCTAGTCCATCTTCAATTTCTCAGAATCAGCAAAGGGAAAAAGGGGGCCTGATCTTGTGATCAGAGATCTTTTAAAGTGAAGATGTCACGAGTGAGAGGCGAGTGAGCCAATGAAGTGTTGTTTCTTTGGAGGGAAACTTTACGATCCTTTGCCTTCTAGTATGGTGATTGCTGATTGATAATTTGATTGGTTGTTGATTGAGAAACTATTAAAGATTCTTATAATACTAATATGCTGCATAACTATTGACATATAATGTACATGATCATTCAAGAAATTAAAATAGAAAATCATAGATACCAAACATGATATACATGTGATCTTGATTAAGTAAAGCATTCATTCAAGGAGTTTAGATTAATAGATAAAGGAACATGCATGATTACATAGGGAGATTGTACATATCTCAAGTGATTATATATAGAGGTTATAGGATTATGATTTCTTTGAGTTGTAAACCTTCACTCGTTGGGTGATTATTAGTTAAATTTAACAAATAATTGTGCGTCTGAACTGTCTCAGTCACTACAAGGCTGTACCAGGCCATTTATGTGTATATGTTTTTTGTTTTCTGATCTTTACTCCACTTTTCCTGCCATCTTTCAGCATCTTATCTACCAAAACCCGGTGGGGTGGCGTATCAGTTTGTGTATGTGGATGAACATGGTGAGGTATCTGCAGTCAGTTCTCCATTTTCTTTCTGTGCTCCAAGACCTCTGGATGAACTTGTTATGCTAGAGCAGGAGAAAAACGGCGAGGAACAGGAGGATGGAGACGACCTGCTGCTGGTGGTGCCGAAGGCTCAGATCCTACAGGTGAGGCTTCATTCAACACGAGAGGTCGGAGAACAGATCTGACTGTAACAATGCTTTTCAAACACCACAATTCATATTTGGATACCTAAGAAGACACATGCAAAACATGTCTGTCATTGCATCTTATGACAAAATATCACAAAAGTTTCACAAAGCAAAGTTTCAAATGGTGCAATATAGGTTAAAAAAGTGAGTTAGCTCTAGTATCATTTACTGATATATTCTATGCTATTTAGCAATGACATTCAGGCTCTTTATGCCACTTTTTATGCCACTGTTTCTGCCATAATATTTTACTTACTCTCTTCCTTTTTAAAAAAAAAAAAAAAATTCCACAGAGTCTCTTGGAAGGATGTCAGCGTGATATTCATGAGTTGCATAAGAGGTTTGAGAATGCAGATGTTGAGGTAGAGAAAGAGAGGGAGAAATGGATGATGGACAGAGATGAGTTTGAAAGCGTACGAAATAAGATGAGGATAAAGATTGACGAGCTAAAAGACAACCTGAGGCAAAGCACTGAAAGAATTGAGGAACTGGAGCAAAAACAAAAGGTACAATCAAAGTTTTAGGTTTCATTGGTTTATGTTGGTTAATGCAATGTAAAAGCAATACATTTGTTACAGTATTTAATAATCTCTCTAAACATTATTTAATAAAAATGCAACTGTTCATTGTTAGTGCATGTTAGCTTAGATTTGTTAAATGATATTAACATTTTTGTATTAACATTTTAAGAATGGATTCATAAAAGTTTAAGTTAAAGGGTTAGTTCACCAAAAAATGAAAATTCTGTCATGAATTACTCGCCATCATGTCGTTACAAACCCGTAAAACTTTCGTTCATCTTCTGAACACAAATGAGGATTTTTTTTTGATGAAATCTGATCTTTTTGATGAAATCCTTCTGCCCCTCCATTGAAATCATATGCAACTACCACTTTCAAGCCACAGAAAGTTATTTAAGACCGCATTAAATTATCACAAGTGCCTTTTTTACACAAAAAACACAAAATTTACCACTTTATTTACAAAATATTAATCTCCAATAGGTGTTCATATAGCACCACGACACATGCTTGTTGTGTTGATGCAAGAGCAGATGTTGTTGTGTGAACGCGCATTGGAGATTGATATTTTGTAAATAAAGTGGTAGTTGCGTAGCTGTCAATGGAGAGACAGAAAGCTCTCAGATTTCATTAAAAAGAGCAGATTTCATTAAAAAGATCTTCATTTGTGTTCCGAAGATGAACGAAAGTCTTACGGGTTTTGAACGACATGGGTGAGAAATAAATGCTTTAGAAGAAATGTTCAACTAATGCAGTGGAGCCTTATTGTAAAGTATTACCCAATAAATCTTTTGGGCATGTTTCTGGACCACCACAAATTTGTAATCAGAAAAGCAAAAATAAAAACACCATTTACCATCAGGATGTGCAGAACACCCATGAAAACATGTCTGCTGAACTTAATGGACTACTAGCAGAGAGAGCTGAAAACCATCAGCGGATCAGAGAACTCGAACAGGAGGCTGCCACTCTGACTCCACAAAAACAGGACATAGAGGCCGAGCTAGACAGGTGATTTACGACTTATATTACACTTTGCATAACTAACTGATTGAGTCAAATAGCGGTTAAGGAAAAGAAAACACATTAAGATAGAAACATGCCATTTTCCTCTGCAGAATGAAGGAAAGAGTTAAAAAGATGACCGCACAAAGGCGAGATGAAGAAAAGGAGAAGAAAGATTTGCAGGTGAATTATATTATATATAAATTTGGTCAATTCATCTTAATTTATTTAAACCTTCATGCAACGCTGATTGTTTCAAAGTAGATTCAATAAAGAGGAAAACAACAGAATAAATTATGCAAACAGAATCTAATTATAGTGAATTTAATTCTGCTGTAAAGCAGCTCTAAAAAGGACAGTGGTGTCATTATTCAGCTCAAGTCAGTTCAGTTTTGATTCAGTTCGGTTTATGAAACAAATTATGAAACAAAGTGGATTCAGGTGTGAAGCAGCTCTACAGAAAACAGAAGTGTCATCATTCAGCTCAATTCAGCTTTCTTCTCATCCAATAGTGTCAGTGCAGTCAAATCAATAATATTACTGAAAATTATTCAGTTCAGAGTTGATTTAGTTCAGTTCAGTTCAATAACTGTAAATTAAGAAATGAGTATGAAATTCAACATCGGAATGTTATAACTTTATACATTCGTCATTGTAATATTTTCTACATTCTGTGATCACATCACATTTTTTAAAGGTAGCGGTTCAAAAACAAAACTTCATGCTTTTTTTAGAGGAACATTGTTTTGGTTGTGCTTCGGCTCTACGTGACAATGTGGATGAATATGATTCTCCTACTGCTCATTAAACATTCACTACTAAGCTTAAGAGATATAACCAGTTTAAAAAGGATCTCAAGCTGATTAGCTGAAGACATTACTGCAGCTTCACCCATTCAGCACAGCGCTACAACAACATAATGAAATGATCTTCACAATAGATAATGCTTTACAGTGAACTCTGAGAGATACATATGAGTTTATCTGTTCAATAAAACACCTTACTCATCTGTAGAGCAATTAAACACCATAATCTCAGCGTCTCTTTTACAACATTTCAAATCCCTCAGTTCTGGCCATGTCCTAAAACCAAGCCGATGTTGATTCTTGTTTTATTAAGAACTCTGTCTCGTTTTATTTTCTCCAGCAGACTCTCCTCTGTTCAGCATTTGGTTAAAACGGGTGATTCCCTGAAGGTTGGAGATTTAGAGGCTCCATGTCAACCTTTCTCACTCATTGTGACAACTAACCTCTGAAAATCCCACACCAGACACACACACACACACACACACACACACACCTTTGGAAGAAGGATTGATGTATTGGCTTTTCGTTAAAATGATTTAAAAAAAAAGTTAGATGGTGTATCTTTTTAAAAAACGGTGCTACATTTTACGTGGACTTCAGAATTGATATCTCGGACTGATGCTGTAAAATGGCATGATTTGTATGAGAATGAGTATTTCCTCTGCAGATTGAGAATCAGCAGATACACACAGATCTGCAGACCCTACAGGAGCGTTTGGAGGCCAGTGAGCGCAGCACTGATGCCCTCCGCAGGGATCTGAGTGAACTGGGATCCATGCAGAGCCACAGCCATGCAGAGCTGCACCAGGTCCGACTGCAGTCGGCACAGATGAATGTACAACTGTCCCAGGCCAACTTGGCTCTGCGTGAGGGACAAGCCGTCTGGGCCCAGGAGAGAGAGGCTCTGAGACACAGTGCTGAGGTTACTACAGTACTAACTCTTTTATATCTCACGACCAATTCGTACAAATTTGTACGAGTGAGTAAAAGGTGGCTAATAGGTGGCTGAAACCCATGTGAGGGGTAGGTTTAGGGGCGGAGTCATTCGTACAAATTCATACGAATTGGGCAACTCGTAAAATATGTATGATTTAGCAAATATTGTACGAATTCGTACGAGTGAGGTCGTATGAATTCGTGTATGAATGCTGTGAGATCGGGATGGTCCAGCCATAACACTTACTAGTAAGTGTGTGACTCAAAATCTTTGTGCTCTTGTTAAAGCTGGATAAGGATCGTGTCCAGAAACTGAGCCGTGAGCTTCAGAAGAAGGAAGAGTGGCTCCAGGAGGAGAGAACGGAAAGAGAGAAACTGGAAGTGGAGCTTGGGAATGAGAAGGATTGTAACCGGGTAAATATTCCATGACACATGCATGGCCCTATAATTAAACTTTCACCCCGTTCAGAGCCTTCTGTATACCCAGAACATATGTGGGTCAGGTTACTGGTCTTGGAGCAACACCAGTATGAGTCATGTGTTGCTTTAAAAAAAAACTGTAAATAAGCTGACCAAAATAGATCTGAAACACCACTATAAATTGCACATGTATATGTTTACAGAAGTGTTTTCACCCCCGATTATTCATGTGAATGGATGCCATGACAGATTAGTTAACTTGGTTGATAAGAAACTTAATAAAACACTTGATCTTGAAATATTGAATGTGGAAACGTATTTTAATTACGGCATGAAACTATGCATGAATTTGCTATCGTCTTCGCTATTGTGACATATATCTGAGTGAAACGCTTCTGGAACAAAAACAAATGTGGACGGAGCTTGATTTTGTCTGTGGGGAACTGATAGGCTGGTTGTTGTTTGCTATTGGTGGATCTCATGTGAGTGACAGGTTTCTCCACCCTAGTCATTAGAGAAGAGAAGAGATGTTATTGAGTTTGACGCGTTCCTGGTCAACATATTTTGTTGATCCTAGAACAACATTCCTGTCCATATATTTTGTCCTACCAATATCCCTACCCCTAAACCTAACCCCATAACTTCTCCCTAAAATCAGAGGGAAATGATGTGTGAATAACACTGATGTAGAAGAACCTAACCCTGGGTGTAACCCTAAACTTGACAAAATGTAAACTTGTCCCTCAAATCTGATTGGTTGACTGGAATGTTGTTCCAGGATCAACAAAGATGTTGATCCAGGAACATGTTGTATTTCAATTCAGGTTCTGCTCAGAACCAAGAGGGAGGGGAAGTTATTTTGAATACAGATTATGAGCCACGTGAATTTAAAAAATGTGCACAGATAAATCATCATAAATCTTTAAAAATAAATATGATATTTTATAAAAAAAAATTGAATTGTCTATTTTAATTTCACGGTGTCTTTAAGTTAATTTGCAAGCTAAAATAGTTTAAGGATTCATTAATGACATATTACATACATTTTTCTTTTGACATATAAGAGGTAAAAAAAAAATACTGCAAGTTTCATACTTACAAAATTAGTTGAAACCAAGCTGCCACATTGATTTTTTTAAATTTTTATTCCTCCACATTGATGTCACATGTAGATATTTACATCTGACTGTTTCAGAAACAGCACATCAACACCAAATTAATGTATCATTCCTATAGAGAGCGAGAGATGACATTAGACAACCATAGCAGTGTGTAACACTAAATCAAAGTTCAGACATACAAGAAGTCAGGCAGACACTAAATATATAAACTCAGCCATGAATTAAACACATGTACTGTAAGTGAATCAACAGTAGACACACACACACACACAATATAAAATGAAAAGAACTTCCTCCAAAGTTCTCAATTTCTTTCTCTCAGAAAAGGAAAACTCACTTAAGGAGTCTGCTTATAATGTATACTTATAAATAAAACTTATATGAAAGACATTATAATTCAAAAGGCAATGATGACCATATTCCTATACAGGCATCTAAGGCAAATACAGGCATGAATCCGATAAGTGATGGAGTTTGCTAACAAACGCTTTGAGATTAAATCCCTCCTCTAATACTGAATGAAGTTTTCTCTATCATGTGTGTAAATCATAGGAACTGAGAGCTAGTCTGAGAGCCTTGCAGAAGGAGCAAGAGCAGAATCAGCTGGAGAAACAGGTCAAAGCTTTCTGAATCTGTCTGACTGATCTGAACTGATGTCATGCTTGCTGACTGCTTGTGTTTTATTCACAAAAAGGAGCTCTTGGATCATATCCATGTGCTGGAGCTGAGACTGGACACTGAGACAGATGCCAAGTGGACGGAGGCAGCGGCTTCTCCAACACGTCAGTTCACATGATCCATCATTTCTTCTCTTAATGCAGACATACATAAAAGGATGTAGTGCTTGTGATATTACAGTAAATCATAATCTTATTTATTGCAGCTTGCATTGATAGCCCTCCATCAACTGAAGAAAAGCCACAACAAGAGTCTTTACCCGAGCTGTGTTTAAGTGTGCTAGACGGTGAACAGTTCAGCTCTCATGGGTCAACAGAGCAAAGCCAAAAGGATAATGAGAACGATATGATGGCAAGTACCACAAAAATGAAATATGCTTGATTAATATTCAACTAAACTGAAAAACAACGATTAAAGGAACACACTGACTTTTTGGGACTTTAGCTAGTTCACCGTATCCCCCAGAGTTAGATAAGTCCATACATACCCTTCTCATCTCCGTGCGTGCCGTAACTCTGTCTGACGCACCCACCGCTAGCCTAGCTTAGCACAAAGACTGGAGGTAAACGGCTCCAGCTAGCATACTGCTCCCAATAAGTGACAAAATAACGCCAACATTTTCCTATTTACATGTTGTGATTTGTATAGTCACAGCGTGTACAAATAACAAGGTCACATGACACACAGCCATCTTCTAACCGTATACATACTGGGAACTATATTCTCAGAAGGCGAAGCACTGCTACTTCTGCGGAGTGATTTACTCCAACTCTGAGCGAACTCTCTGCTCCTCACCACGGGGCTTCTCAGGCACTGCGAGCAAATCACTCCGTTACGGCACGCACGGAGATGAAAAAGGTATGTATGGACTTATCTAACTCTGGGGGATACGGTGAATAAGTCCCAAAAAGTCGGAGTGTTCCTTTAACAAAAGCATTTGAAGCATGACATCCAAAAACACAGTATTGCCCTCAAAAGGGATCTTAACCACAAAATAAGAATGATGTTACCTTTGCAACATGAACTATAGGCTCAAATTAATATGGAATTCCAACAAGTTAATAACACCCAGAAAGTGTATTTTTAGAATAATTTAGTGCTTAAAATTTGTGCATTATTTAAATTGAAAAGAGCATTTTGTGCTCTTTTACCTTCATATAAATGCTACTTGGTTTGAGATCTTCATAAATAATGACATTTTCATCATATATTGTGAAAGTTTATACATAAAACATGTGATTCACTTTTTTTTTGTACCAAACTACTTATAAAAAGCAAGAGGATCTAGAAGCAGAGCTTTATTCCAGTGTCATTGCTGTCAAACCTTTACTGCTTTCTGAACACAAAGACAGTCTTCAGGTAATATGATGCACAGATTCAGTGAACTAGAGTTTTTCTGTTGAATAACTCAAGCCTGTGAACATATTAATACTAAAGGAACATTAGTTCCTGTGCTCTTGTGTTCCTTATGAACAATAAGTGTTTGGAAATTATATGAGTTGCATCTGTAATGTGTTTCACTACATTCTTTATAATTTAATGTTGTAATGTTATTACAAAACCGGGACATCTCACACCATCAGCTCCTTAAATTTCCCACAACTCATCACAAGAATTGACTAACTACAATTTCAAATCTTTAACAGAGCAATGTATTTTTTATTTTTTTTTTGGTCACTTTGTAATTTTGCTGCAATTAAAACCAAGGCCCTGTCCCAAATGGAACCATAAGCCCTCGCAATCTTCCTCCGAATCCACACTGTCGTGACGGCAAAAGAGAGTATATCGTGGCGCTCGCAAACAACTTCTGAAACCTAAAATGGCAAATGGGACACCCACTTAACGGACACGTGCACACAGCGGCCACTGAAAGACCACTAGTGCACATGAAGTGTGCCATTAGGGACAGGGCCCAAGTGTGTTTATCTGCAGGTCAGAGTAATGTGCATGCTGAAATCTCTTTACAATCGGTCATGAAAGCTGCCTGTGAAGGTGTAGGGTAGGGTAAGTCTTATGGCGCTATTCCATTGCAGGGTACTGTCAGGGTTTGGGTAGGTGAAAGGAACGAGGACTCAAGTGCAGGACAATGGGTATTTAATGACAATAAAACAAAACAGACGACTTGGACTTGGACTTGGACTTGGACTAACATAACAGGGTAAAGTTACAACAACAAACCAGCACAGGACTGCAAACACAGGGAGACTAAATAGGGAAGCAAACAAAGCAGGTAACGAGGGAAGGCAGGTGGGGCAAATGAATCAATAATCAGGTAACAAGAAGGGAGGGGCTAGACAATCGACAGGAGAGAACATGGCACAAGGAAACACATGACAATCCATGTGCTCACACCAAACATGACAAACACATGAGCGCATAGCCAGCAAACACAATCACCTGCCATGTGCCCCAACAAAACAAGACATGAACACAAAGCTAATGAGAACTCATAAGCCACGTATTCACATAAAACATGACAACATGAAAGTACACAGCCAGTGATAAACACAATCTGCATGCAACACAACACAAGACAAAACATGACATGAAAGCACATGAAACAAGGCACACAGACAAGACAATACAGGAGTGTCAGGGCTCTGTCACAAAACCAAGAAATAGACTAGACAGAAGTGACAGAACCCTGACAGGTACGGCTTGTAGCATTGTGTATTTCGTCACATCAATATCTCTGACCTGTTGCTCAATTTGGAAGTGCATACTAGTATTCAGTACTCACTAGGTTCCTGAAATGCTCCAAGCGAGCTGGGTGTGAAAACAAACTCAGACAACATGTTCTCTGTCTTTCCTACAGTGGTCTTACTGACGCCCCCTTGAGGCGAAGCAGAGATGGACAGAAGAAACCTGTGTTTACATCAGCACATGAAGATCATCAGTGTGTAATATCAAAAGAGTTTTCTGAGCTGGCTTATTATGTATTTTGATAGATGCTAAGTCTGTGGTAGTTCCAGTAGTGTGAAAGTGTCTGTCAGTATGAGTCTCCATTAAGAGGAAGGTGATGTAAATGATGATGTCTAGATATGCCATATATAGCGCGCTCAGCATGAATCAGTTCCGTATGACAAAGAAATGCCATTACAGAGTGCTATAATACAAAGTTTACATTTAAAATAATGGGAATGAACTGTTATATATTTGATGTAGCAGAAATTAGTCTTTTTGGATTTTGAGGAAGCAAGTGGAGTGTTTCTGATCAGATGTGTTGATAGGGGGGGGGAAGATGCGACTGATTCCGATCTTTACACGGGAGACAGTTTAGCTTTTGATTTCACTTTAGTTTTCTCTGTTAAGAAAGTGATCTCTTTGTTCAGATAGGTGTGCCGGTTGTGGGTTGGTTGTTTTGTATTACCTGGCAATTACATAAGTGCATTTAAATGATCAGTTCTCCATTTTAGATTTTAATTTATTTATTAAATAAACACTTTATCTTAAGAGTTTGTCACTGTTTGTTCTCTTCTCAGTTTGTGATGCTGTTATGCTATCCATCCTTGATCTAATCTCATTTGTCCTCAGACTGATTGGACCTGAAATTCCAAGAAAAACAACAATGGTGTATATATAGTATGCTATTGTATGCTGTTGTTTTTGTCATTTTCAACATGCATGTGTATATTGTGTATTTATTTATTTTAATTATAATGCCTCTATTTCGACAGTAGGGATTTGTCGTAAATTTGTAGTCTATCGGATTTAAGAAAAAAAAAAATTGATAAAGGCAAGAAAATGAATCAGGCTTAAATAATGGATCAGGCTTAAAAATGCATTGGTTCATGCTTAATGACTTAAATTCAAATTCGATTGAAAACAAGTCAGGAGTGTTTCTATGTAGCACTGACACAATGCGATGATAAACCACATAGAAACATTACAAATTCAACCACCTCCAACTTATGACTAATTATGAATAAATTTGATAGTCAGTCTCTTGTAGAAATTTGATTTTACATAGTATCTGTCTTTATCTATATCTCTTTCTCCTTTGTTTTGTTTTCCCCTTCTATTATCTGCCATCTCGTTCTCCTCCACTCCTGTCCTGAACTCTTTCTCTCTCACTGTGAAATCAGCTGTGGTAAACTGTGGTTTTACTGTCTCCTCTGAACCTTTAAACACAAGGCCCTCCGCTCCTTTACCTTTAACCATCAGACACACAGAAGGCATATCCTCAGGATATCTATTATATCTTTGAACCTCGAGCATCTGTCCTTTTCTTGATCAGCAGATTTATGCCAAACTTATTCCTTCCATCATTTTTAAGTTTCTAGGTATCTACTGGCTAACCTTTCCAGCACTGAAACAAGAAGACTAAAATTACTAATGTAAAATACTGTAAACAGGTTTGAGACTTAATCTTGCACACAGATATATTTAAAGTTCAAGCACAAAATGCTAGCAAGGCAATAAACAAGGTTCAAGAAAAGCACCTTTTGTCCTCAGGAGGTCCTTACTGTTTTGCATTATATTACAGTATAGCGCTATATCTAGCATATCAATTATACATGAAGACAGAAGCACATAAACCTAAGGAATAAAATACACAGCAGAACCCCTCTAACATGTTCAGTTACCATGGAAACAGCCCTTGCGGTGGTCAGATAAATGAGGTTGTTAAAAGCTATAGCTTGTAAAACTGTATAATGTATGGACCTAGCACATTATTGATCTCTGTTCAAAGAACCTTAATTATGGCAGTGATTTAATTAGTCTTATCCTGTTACTCTGTATTTGTGTTCTCTATTCATTATAATGATCTTCCTAACCAAAATCATCTTTCCTGTGGTGCCAATGAGTCTAAAACAAGACGCATATATCATGTGTAAGTCTGTTTAATTTCAACAGAAGCATTCAAGGACTCTATGCCGACTGCCTATTCTTGCTAAAATCTCTTCCAGCATAGTAGCAAACTCTTTCTGTCATATTTCTTATTAAATAATAATAATAATGTGGATCAATTCAATATTGCTTTGTCCTGTTGTGACACTTCAAGAGTATAACTTTTAAAGTTGTGCTTAAAGGATTAGTTCACCCAAAAATGAAAATTATCCCATTTATTATCCCAATTATCCCACACCCTCAAGTCATAGGTGTATATGACTTTCTTCTTTCAGCCAAACACAATCAGAGTTATATTAAAACATATCCTATTCTTCTAAGCTTTATAATGGGAGTGAATGGTAACTTAGATTTTGAAGACCAAAAAGCGCAGCCATCATAAAAGAAATCCATACGAATCCAGGGGTTAATAAAGGCCTTCTGAAGAGAAGCCATGCGTTTTTGTTAGAAAAATATCCATATTTATAACTTTATACACTGTAAAATCGAATCAGTAAGACTTACTTAAAAAAAACATGCAAACCTATTGCCTTAAAAAAACAAGTGGTAAAGTGAAATAGGATTAGTATGTGGTATTGACAAATGCTAGTTAGTATAGTTCACTTACACAAGAGTTCTAGTGACTAAAAAAGAACTGTAGAGAGTACTTGATAATTTACTTTAGATAAAATATAATTGTTGCTGTGGCGAGCAGGAAGTGGTGGCGTGATTAATGATGAGTGGAGGAGCGGAGGCATTAAGGAGGAGCGACGACAGTGAAGATCGAGAGAGGACCAGGCCTGGACTTGTGCTGTGTTTTATGTTTTATTATATGTGACGGACGACTGCTGTCTTTTACTTTCATTTTGTATTTGTTTATTTTATTATTAAAGTCTTTAAATGTTCGCCGGTTCCCGCCTCCTTCTTCCCATAACAACGAACCGTGTTACATTGGTGTCGAAACCCAGGAAGGAAGAAGAGTGCTGCCGCATTCTCGTCCTGCTCGCCACAGTTACCACTGGTGTGTTTGCACGCTGAATGTTGAAGTCTGTGTGACTCAAGTATGATCAAGTGCAAGATTGTCACAACTAGATGTACCGCATCGCGGTACAAAATATGACCGCCGCTCAGGCCTGCACTGGCTTTCCACAAAAATAAATGACGTGGAGTAATTTGGCTGTATTGCGTGTTTATGTATATACCTAAAAAAAGTAATAGTATGTGCATGTCTGTCTGTGTGTGTGTGTGTGTGTGTGTGTGTGTGTGTGTGTGTGTGTGTGTGTATGTGTGTGTGTTTGTGTATGTGTGTGTCTGTGTGTGTGTGTGTGTGTGTGTGTGTGTGTGTGTGTCTGTGCGTGTATGTATGTGTGCGTACATGTGTGCGCGTGTGTGTTTGTGTGTGTGTGTCTGTGCATGTGGATTTGTATGTGTGTGTATGGGTGTGTGTCTGTGCGTGTGGATGTCAGTGTGTGTGCATGCTTGCGTTTGTTTGTATTCCTGCATGTGTGTGTGTGACAGTATCATCCTAAACCAGCAACCCTTCGCTCAACAGTACCATCTACAGGCCGATGAGTGTACAGTCACTAAATGTGCACATAAATGAATTTATTTTATACCCCCCCATGGATGAAATTCTACAAAACTTAGCAGAGGATACCCCCAGAGGATGTCAAGTTAATCATACACATGAAATATGGTGCAGTTCTGAACATCTCCACTGAAGATAGGGGCGATTAAAGCCGAATAATATTGCATTTTCATTTTTTATGGGAGGGGTGCAAATCACAAATGAGTGATTATGGGCTAGGTTGATGTGGGCCCTTAAGACCAACATACCATAAAAATTTATTCATCCTCGGTGCCACGGTTCAGGTAGTTATTTAGGAAAAACTGCATTTTTTGGGGTTTGGGGGGGCCCAGCGCGGGGGGGGGGGGGGGGGGGGGGAGTGGCCCCCGGGGACCAAACGAAATTTTTCCTTAGAAGTCTAGTGGGGCTACATGCCCACCAACATACCATAAAAATTTCTTCATCCTCGGTGCCACAGTTCAGGTAGTTATTTAGGAAAAACTGCATTTTTTTGGGTTTGGGGGGGCCCAGCGCGGGGAGGGGAGTGGCCTCCAGGGACCAAACGAAATTTTTCCGTAGAAGTGTAGTGGGGCTACATGCCCACCAAATTTCATGTTCCCCGGTGCTTCGGTGTCCCTGGTATCGTTGACGAAAAATTTACGGGGGCCCCAGCGCGGGGGGGGGAGTGGCCCCCGGGGACCAAACGAAATTTTTCCGTAAAAGTCTAGTAGACCAACATACCATAAAAATTTCTTCATCCTCGGTGCCACGGTTCAGGTAGTTATTTAGGAAAAACTGCATTTTTTTGGGTTTGGGGGGGCCCAGTGCGGGGGGGGGGGGAGTGGCCCCCGGGGACCAAACGAAATTTTTCCGTAGAAGTCTAGTGGGGCTACATGCCCACCAAATTTCATGTTCCCCGGTGTTTCGGTGTCCCTGGTATCATTGACGAAAAATTTACGGGGGCCCCAGCGCAGGGGGGGGGGAAGTGGCCCCCGGGGACCAAACGAAATTTTTCCGTAAAAGTCTAGTAGACCAACATACCATAAAAATGCCTTCATCCTCGGTGCCACGGTTCAGGTAGTTATTTAGGAAAAACTGCATTTTTTTGGGTTTGGGGGGGCCCAGTGCGGGGGGGGGGGAGTGGCCCCCGGGGACCAAACGAAATTTTTCCGTAGAAGTCTAGTGGGGCTACATGCCCACCAAATTTCATGTTCCCCGGTGCTTCGGTGTCCCTGGTATCGTTGACGAAAAATTCAGTAAGGTGACAAAAAAAAAAAAAAAAAAACTTTGACAATCCCTATATGACCGCTTTCGCAGGCTACGCTAGCGGCGGTCATAAATATAGAGGGATCATATAAACCCAATTAAAAGTTTAGGAAATAAGTGTTAGCAGCAAAATTATAAAAGATCATTAATTGACATGAAATATAGTTTCAGATGTTATACATCATTCATTCATACTAAAACATATATAATAATATACAATCATATAAGTAATATATATACAGTATGTATATTACTTACTGTATCTTCCTTTGAAACCGAATAACTGATTTCTTGTTGCATCGCTGAATCAATGAGAAGAGAATTACAATAGTGTAAATGAAGTTCCAAGTGCCCAACCAAAGGGAACACTAATCGCCATAACGGTGACTAAAACATTTTAGGAAAATAAGCATCAATTTATGAAGTCAGCTTATGTGATGTTCTCTTAAATTTTTCAGTTGTATTGACAATTCAACATTCAAGATGACTTTGGGAAATGAGTGACTGCAAACAGATAAAAATAACAGCAGAAGTGGAGGAAATGAGTGAAACATCCATTAAGACTTTTCCGCCTCAAAAAATGCACTCAAACTAATCAATGAATCTTTACTTGGTTTTTTTTTTTTTTTTGAGTAAACAAATCCTAGTAGTACAGATTACTAGTTTTTTTTACAATTAAGTTAAGACATTAAGTTAACTAAAAAGATTCACTGTTGGATTTTACAGTGATCACTGGCTTCTGGTAACAGCCGAACGCGAGTCTAGTTCCGGTGGGAGAGTGACCTAATACAGTATGAGATTTCGAACGCAGTGATTGTATTTAGAGACCTGCAGAGCTAAAAAATGTATTCAAATTTTGCATATTTCAAATAAGATAAATCCTACTTGAAATTAAGAGTCAACTCGGTTGGTGTTTTAAAATGGTTCATTTCTAGCAGTTCCTCTATAACTATAGGTCTCAGTCACCCTGTTACTTCTCTATGGCTTTGTTTTAGTGAAACAGTGTATTTATCCATGACATATTAAGACTACTGAATTTTTGTCCAGTAAGTTTTACCTCTCCTTTGTGAAGTGTGTTGGATTGATTGATTTTAATAATATTTAATATTATCTGAATCATTTCGATTTGGCAGAAAATAGTTAAAAATAGCAGTATTTTAGTTGTTGTATATAGGCCTACTTAGTGGAAATATTGACAGATACTATTTGTGTCACGGGGTGACAAATAAGCCTGGGTGAGTGCCTGTCGCTATGGTAACCTAGTGGCGGATTGACAGCAGGTGTGGGTGATTTGCGCTGAGCGTTTGAATGGGGCCACACTAGCTCATGAGAGGATAAAAAGTCAGAGGAAGAGAAAGTGTGGGTGGTTCTTCCCCGCGGGGGTTGTGAGAGAGAGACGCGCAGCACGTGAGCGGCCGTGGCCGCGGGAGAGAGAGGCACGAGCAGAGGGGGACACGACGAGAATGAGAGGTGGGACGCGCAGCACGTGAGCGGCCGTGGCCGCGCTCGCGGCGGGAGGCCGCGGGAGAGAGAGGACGAGAGGACGAGAGAGAGACAGATGAGAGAGCCAGAGAGAACTTCGGCTGGATGGCGGGCGGAGGCCTTGGTGCACTGTGGGTCTGTTGAGTTGCAGTTTTATTGTGGAAATGAGCACGAGTGAAACCTTACAGTGTGTGGTGGAAATGTGAGTGTGGGATTTGTTTCTGCTGTTCACTCGCAATCACAGCTGTCCATTCCTCTCTCTGCCTGAGCTCAATGAAGAGCCTGCTAATGCTGGAAGAACCTGCTAATGCTGTGAGTTATACATATTCTCCTCCCTCTGTCTGAGTCCAGTGAAGAGCCTGCTAATGCTTGAAGAGCCTGCTAATGCTGTGAGTTACACGTGTCTGTTCCTCCCTCTGTCTGAGTCCAGTGAAGAGCCTGCTAATGCTAGTCCAGTGAAGAGCCGGCTAATGCTTGAAGAGCCTGCTAATGCTCTGAGTTACACGTGTCTATTCCTCCTTCTGTCTGTGTCCAGTGAAGAGCCTGCTAATGCTTGAAGAGCCGGCTAATGCTTGAAGAGCCGGCTAATGCTTGAAGAGCCGGCTAATGCTTGAAGAGCCGGCTAATGCTGGAAGAGCCTGCTAATGCTGGAAGAGCCTGCTAATGCTGGAAGAGCCTGCTAATGCTGGAAGAGCCTGCTAATGCTGGAAGAGCCTGCTAATGCTGTGAGTTACACGTGTCTATTCCTCCCTCTGTCTGAGTCCAGTGAAGAGCCGGCTAATGCTTGAAGAGCCTGCTAATGCTTGAAGAGCCGGCTAATGCTTGAAGAGCCTGCTAATGCTGGAAGAGCCTGCTAATGCTGGAAGAGCCTGCTAATGCTGGAAGAGCCTGCTAATGCTGTGAGTTACACGTGTCTATTCCTCCCTCTGTCTGAGTCCAGTGAAGAGCCTGCTAATGCTTGAAGAGCCGGCTAATGCTTGAAGAGCCGGCTAATGCTTGAAGAGCCGGCTAATGCTTGAAGAGCCTGCTAATGCTTGAAGAGCCTGCTAATGCTTGAAGAGCCTGCTAATGCTGGAAGAGCCTGCTAATGCTGGAAGAGCCTGCTAATGCTGGAAGAGCCTGCTAATGCTTGAAGAGCCTGCTAATGCTGTGCCGAGAAACGCGGAGAACGCTGAAGAGAATGCGGAAGCTGTGGATTATGTCCATTCCTCTCTCTGTCCGAAGGTGCTGAGAAACGCGAGGAGAATGCGGGGGCTGTGGATTATGTCCATTCCTCTCTCTGTCCGAGGGTGCTGGGAAACGCGAAGAGAACGCTGAAGAGAATGCGGAAGCTGTGGATTATGTCCATTCCTCTCTCTGTCCGAAGGTGCTGAGAAATGTGAAGAGACACATGAAGAGAACCTGAACTGAAGAGACTTTTAATATTGTTTTTATTATTTAATAAAAAAAAGTATATTTATTTTGAATTCTGTGTCTGCCTGTCTCCTTCGTGCCCACGGCCGGCTCCTCAGGGGTGGCACGCAAGCGAAGGGGTGGGCGGCCCGCTGGCGCTCCACCCCGACCTGTGACATAAAATGCCGTAGTCGGCAGGGTGCCGCCCTGAGTTGAGCAACCGTGGGCCGAAGGTATGGCGACCAGTTTTTTTTTCCCTTTTTTTTGTTTATTTTTGCTTGTTTCTTTTTTTCTTTTTTCTTTTTTCCTCTCCTTTTTTCCCCCTTCCCTTTTCTTCGGCGTCCTGGAGCGGATTGGTGGGGGGGTATGTCACGGGGTGACAAATAAGCCTGGGTGAGTGCCTGTCGCTATGGTAACCTAGTGGCGGATTGACAGCAGGTGTGGGTGATTTGCGCTGAGCGTTTGAATGGGGCCACACTAGCTCATGAGAGGATAAAAAGTCAGAGGAAGAGAAAGTGTGGGTGGTTCTTCCCCGCGGGGGTTGTGAGAGAGAGACGCGCAGCACGTGAGCGGCCGTGGCCGCGGGAGAGAGAGGCACGAGCAGAGGGGGACACGACGAGAATGAGAGGTGGGACGCGCAGCACGTGAGCGGCCGTGGCCGCGCTCGCGGCGGGAGGCCGCGGGAGAGAGAGGACGAGAGAGAGACAGATGAGAGAGCCAGAGAGAACTTCGGCTGGATGGCGGGCGGAGGCCTTGGTGCACTGTGGGTCTGTTGAGTTGCAGTTTTATTGTGGAAATGAGCACGAGTGAAACCTTACAGTGTGTGGTGGAAATGTGAGTGTGGGATTTGTTTCTGCTGTTCACTCGCAATCACAGCTGTCCATTCCTCTCTCTGCCTGAGCTCAATGAAGAGCCTGCTAATGCTGGAAGAACCTGCTAATGCTGTGAGTTATACATATTCTCCTCCCTCTGTCTGAGTCCAGTGAAGAGCCTGCTAATGCTTGAAGAGCCTGCTAATGCTGTGAGTTACACGTGTCTGTTCCTCCCTCTGTCTGAGTCCAGTGAAGAGCCTGCTAATGCTTGAAGAGCCTGCTAATGCTGTGAGTTACACGTGTCTGTTCCTCCCTCTGTCTGAGTCCAGTGAAGAGCCTGCTAATGCTGTGAGTTACACGTGTCTGTTCCTCCCTCTGTCTGAGTCCAGTGAAGAGCCTGCTAATGCTGGAAGAGCCTGCTAATGCTTGAAGAGCCTGCTAATGCTTGAAGAGCCTGCTAATGCTGGAAGAGCCTGCTAATGCTGGAAGAGCCTGCTAATGCTGGAAGAGCCTGCTAATGCTGGAAGAGCCTGCTAATGCTGGAAGAGCCTGCTAATGCTGGAAGAGCCTGCTAATGCTGGAAGAGCCTGCTAATGCTGGAAGAGCCTGCTAATGCTGGAAGAGCCTGCTAATGCTGGAAGGGCCTGCTAATGCTGGAAGAGCCTGCTAATGCTGGAAGGGCCTGCTAATGCTGGAAGAGCCTGCTAATGCTGGAAGAGCCTGCTAATGCTGGAAGAGCCTGCTAATGCTGGAAGAGCCTGCTAATGCTGTGAGTTACACGTGTCTATTCCTCCCTCTGTCTGAGTCCAGTGAAGAGCCTGCTAATGCTGGAAGAGCCTGCTAATGCTGGAAGAGCCTGCTAATGCTTGAAGAGCCTGCTAATGCTGGAAGAGCCTGCTAATGCTGGAAGAGCCTGCTAATGCTGGAAGAGCCTGCTAATGCTGGAAGAGCCTGCTAATGCTGGAAGAGCCTGCTAATGCTGGAAGAGCCTGCTAATGCTGTGAGTTACACGTGTCTATTCCTCCCTCTGTCTGAGTCCAGTGAAGAGCCTGCTAATGCTTGAAGAGCCTGCTAATGCTTGAAGAGCCTGCTAATGCTTGAAGAGCCTGCTAATGCTTGAAGAGCCTGCTAATGCTGGAAGAGCCTGCTAATGCTTGAAGAGCCTGCTAATGCTGTGCCGAGAAACGCGGAGAACGCTGAAGAGAATGCGGAAGCTGTGGATTATGTCCATTCCTCTCTCTGTCCGAAGGTGCTGAGAAACGCGAGGAGAATGCGGGGGCTGTGGATTATGTCCATTCCTCTCTCTGTCCGAGGGTGCTGGGAAACGCGAAGAGAACGCTGAAGAGAATGCGGAAGCTGTGGATTATGTCCATTCCTCTCTCTGTCCGAAGGTGCTGAGAAATGTGAAGAGACACATGAAGAGAACCTGAACTGAAGAGACTTTTAATATTGTTTTTATTATTTAATAAAAAAAAGTATATTTATTTTGAATTCTGTGTCTGCCTGTCTCCTTCGTGCCCACGGCCGGCTCCTCAGGGGCGGCACGCAAGCGAAGGGGTGGGCGGCCCGCTGGCGCTCCACCCCGACCTGTGACATTTGCACCTCAGTGTATAGTAGTATATATAAAACAGTATGCAATAACAACAACATATTTCGTGTACATGATTATATTAATTAAAATCATACTGTAAATGGATGCTGCTTGTCCCTGTCTTTAAAGTTCTTCTAACCCTGCCCGTTAAACGTTATGCCCACTATTAAATACCTCGTAGGCAAATCATTTTCACTTTTTGAATATTCTCTAATATTTATTTTTTAAATAAACACCTCTCCAAGCTGATAAGAGAATGATGGCTCCTGTTATCAGACAGACAAAATAATTGTATCTTTGATTGTGTGGTAAATTTGTTAAAAGGAATCATTCTTTAATGGCACAGCATAAGACGAGGACATCTTGAATTAAAATCTGGATCTATGAAAGACTCACGGCGAAGGTAAAGATTAAATAAGGGAGCGTACAGATTTTCCTCTATTAGTTCAGCATGAAATCATGACAATACAGAGTATGATGAGAAATTTCTTTATAAAATCATAACATTTGGAAAACATACAGAAAATGCATTTAAAGAAGAAGTCCAGACATGATGTGGACATCATTTACAGTCATCAATACCACTTGTGTCATTGTATTAAGGATGTACAGAAAGATTCTTGAAACAGTTTCCATGAGATTTGTGCAAGACGATTGACACGTTTTTGCAAGGCACATAACTGAGAGAAATATTAAGAACAATGAAACACATATGGGGAGAATAAAAACAAATGTTAAATGCTATTATATTTAAAAAGTGTTGCTAAGAAACAGGGATTGTTTTTACAAGAAATAACCCATCTAGGCTGCTTTTGTAACACCATATTAAGAGCACAAAGAACAAAATAATATAAAAACAGATCATTTTGTAAAATTACAAATGTGCATTAAAACATAAACGTGTTTATTCTCCTTAGCAGTTGGAAGCCTTAAACGACCCACCATGTTTCTTATGATTCAAAACCCAAAAGAGAGACAAAGTCACAAATAAAATGACAAATTCAGCAACAAATAATGCAAACGAACAAACATGTAATCTACACATATTCCAAACCACCACAAAAATCATTCTTCATCAAGGAAAAATTTGCACTCTATGCAATAAATGACAAAATATAAGCACAAAAGGTAAACACTATTTAAGAAAGAAAAATAAAAGAAAGAACAAAAGTCTCAGATGTTAAACCCAATTTCTCATGTTTAATGTAAAAAAAAAAAAAAAAAAAAAAAAAACATTTGCTCTGATAATTCACAAGAACAGTAATATCCTCCGGCCTTCTTGAATTACACTTTGCCATGGACTGCTACATTTATACATTTGTCAAAATTAAACGGACACGGAATGGTTAATGCATTTCCAGGGACTTTTATCATATTTTCTGAGATATGGCTGTGTTCCCTCGGTATTTACAACACATTTGGACGCGTGTACGTGCCTGAACTTAAACTGCACGTTTGGTTTTGGTGTGGAAATGGAAGTATAGACACTAGAAGAGATCATTTCAGCCAATGTTTACCACGGTTTACTGCTGCAGGTCATATTTACCCTGTCACGTATCCGGATCAGTGCATTACATGAAGCTGCTAGACTCGATGATCACTGCAGGTTTATCCAGCACACTATGTGGTAATCATGCATTCGTTTTGGTCAGTTGAAATGATCTCATTTTTGTTGTCTAACCACATTTGAATAGTGGCTGATCATGACATTGGTGGTACACACTCTTCCACACTCTATAGAGACACACAAGGAATTATGGGAGCAGTCAAAAAAACAGTTCATTACATGCATCACTGATTACAGATAAAACAAAAATGTAACAAGACAAGGATAAATAAGTAATAAATAAAAGTACATGTAAAGCCTATAATGTGTGTGTTTATATTTGAAATATTTGAAAAGACAACATTGTAAAAAAAAAAAAACTGAGATGTCCTGTTGATGCATCAAATGAAACAGTTTGCAGTGACACAACGGTAGAAAGATACAAGTAGAAAGAAGATATCTTTACAGTTCAGCAAATAGCATACATGCACACATCTTTACACATTAAACCGTATGGCTCTATCCCCAATATCTCACAGAATGCGCAGCGATCAGAAGCTTATGACTGCTTTGGCAACACTGTTCTGTCATGTACGGAGGTATAATGTTGTCATCAGCGGCGCACACAAACCTCAACAGGGATGGAAGGATGAAGAAGGACACTGGAAAAAAACACCCTACTCTGTAACCTCTCTCACCAACAAATAAATACGGTTGCATGTTTTTCAGACATGGTATTCTGTAAAGACCCTTGGATTACTACGGTATATAAATAACACCACAGTAGTTGGTGTTTTTTGTCTTATCTCATCTCATTTTTATATAAATGTTATTTTACTATATTCTGTCATTAATATTTAGGTCTGTAATATCCATATACAGTCAGTAATCCCATGATACTGAATGATTACCATAGTCTTACATTAGTCTGTTTGCATGATGCTCCAACACACTTCAAAGAATGCCATGGTTTTACCATAGTACATTTTAGTATGTTATAGTTGGTTTTTGTTCATTAGTTTTAACAAAAAGAAGATTAGATTGTATTCTTTGGTATGGGTATCCTATGAGAGATTACATTTTTATAATGATGTCGACTGACTGACGTAGTCTAAAATCCAGTTTTGTTTCATTCATTTTTATATAATAATTTGACAAACAGATATTAACTCTTTCCCCGCCAGCGTTTCTTTTTAAAGTTGCCAGCCAACTTATTTTGTTGTATGAATATCTGAACATGCAACATTTCGAAAGAAAGAACAGACCTTCTGCGTTTAAACAAAAAAAGGTACCAGCTTTATTCTAGCTTCATGCATTCTTTTTTTATCAATACTTGAATGTGGGTAAGTTTAATAAAAAATAAATAAAAAACAAGCTTTCCAGTCCTATTGCTCGTCCTGGGTCGACGTTTCATTCATTAGGGTTTCATTAGTTTTGATTTAGGCTATATGCTGTTTAAAGTCCACATGAAATCAAAACTGACCATATTTACTTTGTTTGCCTAAATTGATCGTTTTGTGGTGAACAATTCATCCATGCAAGTCAGTTTTTTTTGGCTTCGTAATCTTTAATCAAAATCTGAAAATGCCCCTCCCCTCTGCATTGGAAGACCTTCTCTGATGACGTAGGTTTGACGGCTTGGGTTGGGAAACGCTTAACCACTCCCCTCAAACCGTTAGTCTGTTATGAGCAGAGATGGAGAGGAGGAGCGCTAGAGTAAAACCCTGCCCTCTGTTCAATATTCCTTTTCACTTGGAAATACGTCACAACACTGGAGAAAAGTCGTTTGCAACTTCCGGTTCACGCGGACTTTAATGTTGATGATCACGATATTTTACATAATGCATATGAACGCATATGCTAGCGCTTGTTTCTGCTTCTTCTTCACCTGTGTTTTGATCAGGAGATTCTGTACTCTTTCAGAAGATGTGTAATAGCGCCCCCTACCGTATAACAGTGAAAACACAGAAAGATGGAAAATTCCGTCAATGGCGGGGAAAGAGTTAAAGAACTGAGCAAAACACTTTCTTGAAGCCCTGCTGGATCTGTGTAGGGTAGATTCGCTTAACTAGCATTTTCCCACATTACCTATAAAAAAAGGAACTTTTTTGACAGTTATGGGATTGAAAATGCACATCGCTTGTACACGCCACATGTGCTCGGCTCATATTTGACACATTACTATAGAGTTCTTACATTGTACAACATATCAGTGTAGCTTTTATTGCTTTTAATACCTAATCACGCAAGTCTTCTAGATCCCAGAGTAAAATGTTACATTTCAGCTTTTAATGGTCATTTTTGCGTAATGATACAGTATAACTAAAGATCTAAATGTACGTGAATAGCTAGTGCACGCATGCTCTGATCTAGAGACTGAAGAGCACATTTGGTCCTTGATTTGCCCTGAGTGAAAAGTTTGATTTGTAATAATGTAATGAATAATGTGATATAATGTTATAAATCTAAAGATTTTACTTTCAATTCAAAATATCCACCTAAAAACAATTATTTTATAATCTTCTAATGCCCCAAACCCTAAAATTGGTATAAATGGTAAATTCAGATGTAGAGTATGGCTGTAGGATATTGTTGGAGCGTTTAGTAAAAAGCAAGTACTCAAAAACACATAAAAACACACTGAAAGAAGAATAGAGTTGTTGAAAAGTATGCATATACAAAATGTAATATATCTCAGACAATGCAACATCAAGAGTACAAAGTTATGCAGTAAATGTATGTCTAGAAAAAAAGTTTTTTAGACCATTGAATTGGTCATGTGGTTGTTTGTTGTTTTTTTCTATTTTCTCATTGATCAGCTCTGATTATGCATCCATATACAGTCGTGAAAATCGCTTCCCTTATAGAGAACAAGGCTTTGGGATGCATTCTCAAATATTTGGCATCTCCAAATGTAGTACAAAATATGCAAATACCAAGTAACATCCAGATATGGCATAATGGCCTTTCTTTCTCTAGTTTCGCACTCATTTTAATTTCTCTCTCTATTCAGTTAGAGAAACACTGTCTAAAGAAACATTGGCATGTTTTTCTCAGTTTTTAAGATGTAATTTGTTACTGCTTTTGGATGGTTGAGGGAAACTTGATGTGCAAAGTTGTGCATGCTTATTTGTGTCATAGAAAGTCATTATGGGAAACGATGTTGTTTGTTTGACTGAATGATGGGAAATCTGTTCGCATCAACTGAAATCTAAAGTTGACTGCTGTTGTGTGTATGTCTCAGACCCGCATACATACTGTCGTCCAGCGGTCACTGTGCTCGTCCTGACACACTCTTTCTAGCTCCGCTCATGTCCACTTGCAGGATCCCCCATTCCTCATCCTCACTGTCCCCTGCCCTGTCCCGTCCCTCCTCCACAACCTCGTCCTCCTCGTCTTCTTCGTCCTCCAGGGCAGATTCCTCGTCCCGTTCGCGTTTGATGGCCTGGATGGCGGGAGGTGGCAGGGGGGCGGCAGCTTCATTGTCTTTAGAGTCAGACTTCTCCTCAAAGGCCTCAGGGTTCTCCAGCATCTCTCGGATCAGAGGAGGCATCGGGCCTGGGATCTCCATCTTCAGAGTGATGGCTCGCTCCGCTCCTGAACAGAGACACACAGGCATGATCGACCTTATGCTTCGAGGTTTTAATCTCTTCATTTAGGTTCATATTTTACTTATTTATCATGAGCTTGTGGTAGAGTTTGCAGCAAGTAGGTAGGTAGTACGACTAGTCGACCCTTTTCTCATTTCCAGGATCCTCAGAAGCAGAAGTCTTCATAGTTGAGTAAACTTCTATACTTCTGAGAGCTTTCTGTCCCTCCATTGACAGCCTACGCAACTACCACTTTCAAGCCCCAGAAAGGTAGTAAAAACATTATTAAAGTAATCCATGTGACTCCAGTAATTTAACCTCAATTTTATAAAAGTGAAGCAAGTGTTTTGTTTGTGCAAAAAAAAAAAAAAAATGAATGTATCAAACAATTTGTCTTAACTACCTGTCGTGGGTTTATAAACAGTTGCGTAGCTGTCAATGAAGGGACAGAAAGCTCTCAGATTTAATTAATAAGATCTTCATTTGTGTTACGAAGATGAACGAATGCATTACGGGTTCAGAATGACATGTGAGTTTTTTATGACAGAATTTTCCTTTTTGGGTGAACCAACCCTTTAATAAAAAAAAAAAAAAAAAAAAAACGCAGGTGCTGTCAAGCACACTTTAAACATATCACAATGTTAAAGGAATAGTTCACTTGAAAATGAAACTTCTGTCATTATTTACTCGACCTCAAGTTGTTTCAAATTTGTATGAATTTCTTTCTTCTGCTGAACACAAAAGAAGATATTTTGAAGAATGTCGGTAACCAGACAGTTGTTGGACCCCACTGACTTCCGTTGTAGGAAAAAAAATACTATGGATGTCAATTGGGTCCATCAGCTGTTTGGTTAATGAAATGTTGAATTTCAATTTTTAAGTGAACTATTCCTTTAAGTTCCATGACTTTATCACACTGAGTTAACCACATAAACAATATTGTAAACCATACAGACATGAACAATGCCTACCTTTAGTGCTGATGCCTCGGAGGTCAGTGACCTTCATCAACATCCGTGGGAACATGTGAGGTTTGTTGGGACGTCGACGGCGAGCGTAGATCTTTAACGCCTCTAGCAGAGGTTCCTGTAGCTGATCCACACGATGAGGCTCTTCCAGATCCATGCGGTCTATTCATTCAACCAGTAAGAGAAGAGCAGGACATGCCAATCAGAGTTTGACAACAACACAAGGAATAAACCAACCAGGGAGTCAAAATTTTTATAAAAGAAACAGGGCAACTGGAGCAGCTACTACTGAAGGTGTATAAAATGAATATAGCACTGACTCACTCACTGACTCACTCACTCACTCACTCACTGACTCACTCACTCACTCACTCACTCACTCACTCACTCACTCACTCACTCACTCACTCACTCACTCAAGTCAAGTCAAGTCAAGTCAAGTCATCTTCATTTATATAGCGCTTTTAACAATGTAGATTGTTTCAGAGCAGCTTTACAGAGATAAACGTATAATTTAAGGTAACAGAGATTGTTTTGGCTTTATAGCGGTTCTTTAATAAAGTTATTTTCCAGCTAAAGTAAGTTTTGATTGATTCGCTTCCGTCGCAACGATCATTTGTTATTAAATTTGGGGCCGCTAAGACGACACCATTCTCTCTACACAGACTTTAAACGCGAACCTGTGAGAAACGCTGATGGCGTTCACATGTGCATTAAGAATTGGTTCTGTAGTTATGTGCGTTTGAATATATGTGCGCAGGTTTATAATTCCCTACAGACCAAGCCTAAACAAAGTACTGGTGTTTCCTTATAATTTTTGATACAGAATTTTATTTCATTTTATCAATTCGGGGTAGATACGCGAATTGAGTTTCCAACTCACTCACTCACTCACTCACTCACTCACTCACTCACTCACTCACTCACTCACTGACTGACTCACTCACTCACTCACTCACTCACTCACTCACTCAGACTCACTCACTCACTCACTCACTGACTCACTCACTCACTCACTCACTCACTCACTCACTGACTCACTCACTCACTCACTGACTCGCTCACTCGCTGACTCACTCACTCACTCACTCACTCACTCACTGACTCACTCACTCACTCACTCACTCACTCACTCACTCACTCACTCACTGACTCACTCACTCACTCACTCACTCACTGACTCGCTTACTCACTGACTCACTCACTCACTCACTCACTCACTCACTCAGACACTCACTCAGGCACTCACTCACTCACTCACTCACTCAAAAGATTTTCACAATAAAGGTCCTTGCACGAAATTTGTGTCCGAAATTTTTGCCTGTTAAAAAATAAATTCGACTTCACGTTATGTCAATCACGTTTACACACTGCCTCCGACACTTTCATCTGTCATAAAAAAAATTGGATCGGATTCAATTTTCTGTATTTTTCGCATCCATAGCAAGCATTTTGTATGGTATTTTAACAATTCAGAGCCACCGAACGACGAATATGAAAAAAAGCATACGAAAAGTTCGAACTCAGTGTGCAAAGACCTTTACAATTATGCATTGTTAACCCAATTGAAAGACTCACTCATTCACTCACTGACTGACTCACTCACTCACTCACTCACTCACTCACTCACTCACTGACTCATTGACTCATTGACTCATTGACTCACTGACTCACTGACTCACTCACTCACTCACTGACTCACTGACTCACTGACTCGCTCACTCACTCACTCACTCACTGACTCGCTCACTCGCTGACTCACACACTCACTCACTCACTGACTCACTCACTGACTCACTCACTCACTCACTCACTGACTCGCTCATTCACTCACTCACTCACTCACTCACTCACTCACTCACTCACTCACTCACTCACTCACTCACTCACTCAGGCACTCACTCACTCACTCACTCAAAAGATTTTCACAATAAAGGTCCTTGCACGAAATTCGTGTCCGAAATTTTTGCACGTTAAAAAATAAATTCGACCTCACGTTATGTCAATCACGTTTACACACATTTTTCTGTATTTTTCGCATCCATAGCAAGCATTTTGTATGGTATTTTAACAATTCAGAGCCACCGAACGACGAATATGAAAAAACGCATACGAAAAGTTCGGACTCAGTGTGCAAAGACCTTTACAATTATGCATTGTTAACCCAATTGAAAGTTTCCCGATGCAATTCAATTTCTATTCATAAAGTAGAAGAACTAAAGTGACTCCTAAAGGCGAGACTGCAGCACCTCCACAGATGAGGCAGATTGCACTCAGGAGACCGGTCTCAGTGTCGTCCATCTCCAGAGGCAGGAGCTGCCCAGCGAAAGCAAACACCAGGTCTGTGAGTGGCCCAAAACCAGCGTTGTGCATCTGTGTTCTGTTGAGGGTCAGCCCATCCGAGAAGGTCATAGTGTCCTGCTCTGGAGTGTAGCGAGTACAAATACGCAACATCTGCAGGAAACAAAGCATCAAGACAAAGTCAACCTAATAAAGTTGAAGTTGACAATGAGGAAATGTGTCATTGTTTTTTCAGAATCCTGCACCATATGCACTGAATTAAGAGGTTGCATCTAAACGAAATGAGTCTGTTTCCGCTGCCCCTAAAAAACCGAATTGACCTTTAAGATGAGACAACTTTGTTGGTTGTTAATGATATAGTTTTTGTTGTATTTACCAGTATATCAAGGCAGGCAGATTTCAGTAAGGTGATCTGGTCTGCAATGGTGAGTGAAGTAAAACCTGGCAGACGTTTGGCAAACTCCACAATCTTTATAATGCACTTTGTGGAGAGTTCACTGAACTTATCCCACAGTCCAAGATCCAGCTGAACCCTGTGATCCGCACTGGAGTTCTGAAACAGAGTAAAACAGGAAAACTGAGCACACTTCTCCATGCATTCCCATACAACTGAACCAATATCTCTTAAACAGTAATCGTTGGTAAATCACTGATAGATAATTAATAAAAACATGAGTGTGTGGATGTACAGCAGCAGTGAATGTATAGGAGATATACTGTATAGAAGATGAACAGGGCATTTTTAATGCATTCAGTGTTACTATTCACATTTCAGTTTTGACTAGTCAGTTGAGAATTTTGACTATAAATAATTCACAATTCAGATATCTATAATGAAATTCTGACTAATAATTCACATGGAGGAAATCTACAATGCAATTTTAACTAACGAAAATCCCAATCCTTATTTCATTTATTAATTTTACTTCGATCTAGTAATAATGTATTTTAAGACCTGTTCAGTTGCAATTATGTCTAGTCGTATTAGCAATTACAGGTCAAATATATAGATATATTTGATATATTTGAGAATGTTTTATTACCCATCTGGTGCTGAGTTTATACTTTCATCTGACACTGAGTGTAACTCAAAACATTTATAGCAGTAACCATATACATATGTTTCATATTTCATATAGATATATGGATAGACAGACAGATGTATGTTTTATATGTTATCAGTTAAGGTTTAAGCATCTGGTTTTAACTAGTCACAATGCAATTCTTACTAGCAAAAATATAATTATGTTTTTCCAAATGGATGCATATGCTTAATGTTCAGTGTTTAAAGCACTTTTCATGGGAATCATAATGCTTGTTAAATTTTGTCACAGTTTGTCAATATAACGAGAGAAAAAGTTCTCACTTCCCATAAGAACTCACTTCTTACAACTTCTGTATGTATACTCTACTTGTATTTGAATGTGAGATTATGTGTATTGTTTAGTTTTATAGCAGTAATAGTACTAGTATTCGCTTCATAGTTCTACTCCACTTTTTATTTGCATTTATTTTGTTGCACTAAATAAACAATTACACACAGTTATGTGAGTATGTGGGACATATTTGACATTGAAATATATTTGTCCAAGTCTATCTGTGACCTCATAATAATTAAGTCAGTAATAATTATTTGTCATAATTCATTTATTAATTCATTTATGAAATAATTCAATATTTCATAATTCATTTGTCACACAGAATTTACCTGAACTGCAAAAGATGATTAAATAGAGTGATTAAAAGTTATTGTGGTTAGTCACACCATCAAATATAGCCATTATTCATTCATAAAAATGTTAACCAAAATCTTGATGTTAACAAAAAAGTGGAGTCTCTGTCTCTCAATAAAAAAACACTCTTTATTTTTGCTGTGGTTCAGTGGATGTGTAATGTTCTGAAATATTGCACACGCAGACCCGCAGTGTTCGTTAATCTGCCAGACAGGAGGAGGTGTGTGAGGATGAAGTGACTCAGGACTCACAGTCGTGTATTTTCCCAGCTGACAGAGCGAAGGGAAGGTTTCCCTGTGCGCTTTGCTGACTTTATTAACCAGTTCTTCCAGTTCTCCACTCAGCTCATAGCTCTCTGGAAGAACCACCTCCTCTTTTACGTCCTTCTTTTTCTTATTCCTGTCATTCCGCACTGCTAAAAGAAGAAGAACAACAAAAAATAATATGAGTGTTCAAACACAAATTTAATATACTGTATATAAAAAACACATGTTGGAAGAAGCAGTGATTTGATCTTGGAGTTGAGTGCAGTGTTCTTCATGCCAAGACATAGTCATAGACTTGTGAACTGACTGTCCTTTGTCTTCATCAACTGAGAAGTGTATAGTTAGTGATGTAAACTGCTCTGAGGTTTACCTTCCTTCGACATGCCGACCTCGAAGCACTTCTGCAGTCGACAGTACTGACAGCGGTTACGCGTCACCTTGTTGATCTGGCAGTTTTTGTCTCTGTGGCAGGTGTACACCATGTTCTTCTGGATGCTGCGACGAAAAAAACCCTGAGAGAGAGAGAGAGAGAGAAACATAAGTATTTACATTACGATTTACATGGAGCTGAGGTCATGACAATAACTCAAAATCTTCTGTCTAATAGTGACCAGATTTGATGAACTTCACCAGAGCCTTCAGCAGAGGGCACTATAGATGTGTGAATGAAATCAACATTCTGCAACTTGACAGTAACACTAGATGGCAGCACTCAAACCGTGACCTTTGCCCGCTGTTCTGCATCATGTGCTGTTATAATGTAAACACAGTGTAATAGAACTGTCTTATTTGTCTTCATGGTATGCTGTATTTGACCCAAATCTTTTTGCCAATATGGGATTCTAACATAATTAACCATTCTCAGGTTTTGATTAGTGAATGTGTCATTTATTTTGAAGTGCATTATAATACTGGTCATGTTTTTTAAACCTGTTTTGTTCAGTTTGAAAAATCTAAATAAACCATTTTGTTTAAATACTATTTTAGCTTAACACCAGAGTGCTGATGTGCAGAACATTGGTAACAGAAATTCATTTTTTTAGGCACATAACAGAAAATATGATGCATATTTAAAAAGGTTTTTCTGAGTTATCTTTATTTTTAGCAAGTAAATGAAATTAAACAAAATGTTGTTAGTTTTAACATAAGTTTAATATATAGCTAATTTAGCTTTTGTTAATGGTTAAATTAAGTTGTAAAAAGCCAAAGAATAATTATATTGACCTACATTAATTAACATTTTGGCTTCTGTCTAAAGAAAATATATTGATTAAGTATGATATGGTCTTTATAAGAAATACTCCTTTTACTTTTTTGAATGTCTTTGTGAAAAGAAATAGCATTTTTGCTTAATGTTCACATTAAAATTTAAGGTTTGCAACAAACCATAATTACAATAATTTGAGAAAAATATTCTAAATAGAATCCTAGAGTTCTTTACTCAAAATTAAAGAACCTTTTATGCCAAAAGGTTCTATATAATGAGAAAAAACTTGAAAGATTGCATAATACTTTCATGTTTAATGGGTTGTTTATTTTTTTTCTAGCGATAAAATATGTTTACGAGCTGTTTAATTCATAAAATTTAATTTAAACTAAAAATGAAACCAAATGAATGAAAACTAAATCCACAAAATGATCTCCTGATGGGAAGCCTGTCTAAAAGGCCAGAAGTCAGACTGGTCTCTTCTAAGAGTGTGTACCTTGCAGCCCTCACAAGAGCTCACTCCATAATGATAGCCAGAAGATTTGTCCTGGCACACAAAGCAGGGTTTATAGATGCGAGGAGGAGGAGGTGGAGAAGGAGAACTGGGAACCATCTCCTCTGAGCTTGTGCTCTGAGTCTCCACCGCTGCAGACATCAGGAA
This sequence comes from Scardinius erythrophthalmus, assembly GCF_964197995.2. Lineage (NCBI taxonomy): Eukaryota > Metazoa > Chordata > Actinopteri > Cypriniformes > Leuciscidae > Scardinius > Scardinius erythrophthalmus. The sequence continues at coordinate 57,667 of NW_028296399.1, forward strand.
GAAAAGGACAAGATATTTAGAGATGATTACTAAGACAAGAATCTCTATTGGTTTTTCAAATCCTCAAGCCCTACAGGCAAGTTTTTAACTGGCAAACATCACTCCCCCACTCTTCAAAACATGTACTTACTCTTTAAAAAACAAAGCCACTTTAGCCTTCACATATTTTTGATTGGTGAGTTTGTGGAGCATTCTTGATTATATAACATTATTGGGTGCATCGTCAAAAATAAAGACTTGAATTCAGGTGGATTGCTATTTTAAAGAATATTAAAGGGACCTATTATAAACCTTTTTTTATTTTTTTTATTTTTTTTACAAGTTCAACTTTTCTTTAGTGAGTAATGTTGCTGTTTAAGCATGAAAAAGCTCTGCAAAGTTACAAAGCACAAAGTCCCTCCAGCAGGAGTTCTTCTCTATATCAGTGTCAGTGTTTCTGAACTCTCTGAAAAGCCTCTATTGTAGTCTTGAGTTTCTTCCAGGAACGAACACGTCACAATATTCCTCATTTAAATAATTCATACGCAGAGTAAAGGGGCGGGGCCTGGTTGAGTTAGTTAGTAGTGTGTTAAACTGGCGGTTATGGTAAGGGGCGGGACATTTCCCAAACACACTTGAAGCGGTTGACCAATCACAACACACTGCTCCAGCCGACCAATCAGAGCACAACACACTGCTCCAGCCGACCAATCAGAGCACAGTGTGCTTTTCAGAAGGAGGGGCTTCATAGAGACAGGAACTAACCAGGGGTGCGTTTCCAGTACAACAACGTAACTCGTTGCTTAACTACGATGCATCGTTGAAGAAACCAACTAGTCAACTAGCTGTTTTCGGAAACTGTATTGTCACAAATTAGTTGTTCAAACACTGGTTAATGATGTCACACAAGTCTGTCACTACAAAACTATACCGGTGTTCAAGGACAAGCATTAAGCTGGTTCAGATCATACCTATCTGACCGCTACCATTTTGTCTATTTAAACGGAGAAAAATCGATCATAACTCCAGTAAACTATGGAGTGCCGCAAGGATCTGTGTTAGGCCCTCTATTATTCTCAATATATATGTTGCCACTTGGTAATATTATAAGGAAACATGGAATTAGTTTCCATTGTTATGCTGATGACACTCAACTATATATTTCATCACGGCCGGATGAAAACGCTAAATTATCCAAATTGACAGAGTGTGTTAAAGATATAAAAGATTGGATGACGCGCAATTTTCTTTTATTAAATCCAGATAAGACAGAGGTACTAATCATCGGTTCAAAAAACCACCCACAAATCCTCTCACAATACAACTTTAACATAGTAGGGTGTCCTGTTACTTTATCCTCTACAGTAAAAGACCTGGGTGTTATATTAGACCGCAACTTGTCTTTTGAAAATCATATTTCATATGTTACAAGAACAGCCTTTTTCCACCTTAGAAACATTGCTAAGCTACGTAATATGCTATCTGTTTCTGATGCAGAAAAGTTAGTTCATGCATTCATGACCTCAAGACTAGATTACTGTAATGCTTTATTAGCTGGTTGTCCTGCATCCTCAATAAACAAGCTACAGTTAGTCCAAAATGCCGCCGCTAGAGTTCTTACTAGATCAAGAAAATTTGACCATATAACACCAATTTTATCATCACTACATTGGTTACCTATAAAGTCCCGTATTAATTACAAGGTATTGCTACTGACTTATAAAGCCCTAAACGGCTTAGCTCCAGTTTATTTAACGGATCTTCTATCGCCCTATAATCCATCGCGCTCTTTAAGATCACTAAATTCGAGGCTTTTGGTCATACCTAGGATATCCAGATCCACCAAAGGAGGGAGAGCATTTTCACATTTAGCTCCAAAACTCTGGAATAGTCTTCCTGATACTGTTCGTTGCTCAGACTCGCTCTCCCAGTTTAAAACTAGATTAAAGACGCATCTCTTCAGCCAGGCATTTATATAACATTTTTAATCTTACAGTTTAATCCGGTCTCTACTTCATAAACGCCAGAGGAGAACTGCCCCCCGACTGAGCCTGGGTTCTCTCAAGGTTTTTTTTTCTCCATTAGGTCACCTGATGGAGTTTTTCGGTTCCTTGCCACTGTTGCCTTTGGCTTGCTCAGTTGGGGATACTTAATTTGATTAATCGATTCAACAGTGCTATTGATCAGCATTACCAAACGTGGATGTTTTACACCAGAAACAAACACTGATGTACTATTTTATTTAATACTGTGAAGCTGCTTTGATACAATCTGTATTGTGAAAAGCGCTATATAAATAAAGTTGACTTGACTTGACTTGACAAGTGGTGGAGTAGACTTTTGCTATAAATTACAGACATGGCATCTGAGGACTAATTATCATTTTTCTCAGTTATTTTGCTTTATTTCCAGATTCACTAATAGGCTCGTTCTTACGTAGTAGAGCACATTCACACATGCGCAGTCTTCAAAAATGGTGCTTTAAATCTCTTGACAAACTAAAGAATGTCATTTAAATGTGTTTATATTGAAAATATAAGATATAGATTGTACTGAATGTCAGCTTGCACATTTGGCTCAAGAGCATGATCTATGTAAGTCCACAGGTCAGGCAAACAAGAAACTGCTTCTACAGGTCGAGATCTGTCGTTCCAAACACACAACTTTGTTGCGAATGTTTGTTGGAAATATGGTTTCGGGAAACACTGATTCGTTGAACTGCTGATAACGACGGAACTTGCGACCATAGTTGGCCAACGATGCTTTCGGGAAACACACCCAAGACTAGGAAGAGAATATGTGCAACAATGTTAAATATTAGGAAAATATTTTTGAACATTCAAGCGATTCTCGACGCAGCGTCTCGTTCCCTCGAAAGGGAACGTCTCAGGTTACGCCTGAGAAGGGAACGAGACGCTGGGTCCCTCGGCCACACTTCCTGCGCTCCTGAGAACGACTTGCTTCGACCAATCAGAAGCTGATGCTGTTGTGATGTCACGCTGAAGGCGTTCCCCAATGTGTCGATTCTCGACGCAGCGCGAGTTCCCCCGAAAGGGAACCTGTTTTAGTAGAGCCCAAAAACAACATCAAGACTTTGAAAAATGGCAATAATATGTCCTCTTTAATTTATCAAGAATGTAAGGGAATAAGGATGAAGTTGTCAAATGCATTAGGAAGCCTCTGTCCAGGGGTCAGAGCTCAAAGACAAATATTATGAGAGCACATTGAGTGCCGAAAGAGAAGAGAGATGAGAAAAATGACCTAACACGACAGATGAATGAATAGCTTTTCCTGTTATATCGAACTCGTATCGAACCGTGACTCCTGTGCACCGTTACACCCCTAATATGTTATAGTTAATAAAAATACAATTGATCATTGTTTGTTCGTGTTATTCACAGTGCATAAAGAAATGCTGTAGAGTTATAGTTCATTGATAGTTAATGTTAACTAATGTAGCACTAAAGTTAACCCTTTTGTAAAGTGTTCCTGGATGAATGAATAACATGCTTTGACTGACACCTCAGCATGTGTTCAACTCGCTGTCACGCGCCCAAATGGCACCAGTCAGTTTCAGAAACATCTTGGAAAGCAGCCATACAGGCACAAACATATAATATAACACGCTTTGCCCAGTTTAAACACCACCGTGTGAATCCAGTGTTGTATATTTTGTGCAAGTCCACGCTGTCACTCGGCTCAACTTTCACCTCTAGACACCCTTTCCCCCCTCATGCTCTTGTTTCCTGGACCCTAAATTCCTCAGGCCTGGATGACTGGCTTTTTACTAGAGGTCCAGTCTCGAGATCCCCCGTAAAGCCCGTCTGTGGTCTGACCGAAGCCCGAGGCTTGCCTGACCGGCTCTTTATTGGCAGAGTCACCTTGGCCAGCCATTCACACCAGCACCAGCTGTCCCTCACTCTCCACTTGTAAAAAAATGAGAGAAAAACAGCTAAAACGGGGCAGATTTTATTGGTCATTCCTCCTACTGAATGGAGTGAATCCCCCATATGTGCCTCTCATTCTCTCGTTCTTCTCCTCCCTCTGTCCCTCCACGGGCACCGTTTAACAAGAGCAAAATGAGAGAAGGTATAGATGAGAAATCTCATAAAAACCAGGGGGTTGGGGGAGACGGATGAAGAATGTGTGAGAGAGGGTGAGTTTCACTTTGACCTTGGCTTTGGCTTCTCAAGACATGAACATGAACGGAGAGTCACACAAATACTGCCAGTGATCTAATCGCGACCTCTGAGATAAAATATGCTACATTGATGATCTGACATTTGGCAAACTATGAAAGGATATTTCCTTTCCAAACAGCATGGAAATCTGTGCTAGAGACGTTCCAAAGTCACAACCCAGTTTTGTTGTGAACAGAAGATATTCGAACTTCAAAATATATGGACCTTATTCCGGGTAGACGCCATATTTAATTTGACTGGAATGAAAACAAAGCTGTGAGAGGAAGATCGATGCATTCAATGGACCGAATTCATGAAGCAAAAGCACATTTCTGTGTAAATTGTTCATAGAACTATTAAACAGATGCATACATTAATAAATATATACTTACACTACCATTTAAAAAAAAAAAAATATATATATATACGTTGATCAAATATATAATTGATCAAAAGTGACAGTAAAGACTTCTATAAAAAAAAATCAAATAAATGCTGTCCTTTTGAACTTTCTATTCATCAGAGAATCCTGAAAAAGCGCATTATGGTTTCCATGGGATTATGAAGCAGCACAGCTGTTTTCAACATTCATAATAATCATACATTTTTCTTGAGCAGCAAATCATCATATTAGAGTGATTTCTGAAGGATCATGTGACACTGAAGACTGGAGTAATGATGCTAAAAATTCACAGGAATAAATTACATTTTACAGCATATACACATAGAAAACAGTTATTTTAAGTAGTAATAATATTTCAAAATATTATAGTTTTTACTGTATGTATGATCAAATAAATGCAGCCTTGTTGAGACGTTATTCAAAATCCCGAACTTTTACAAATGTGTATGCAAGAATACACATTTCATTCTGTTCTCGTTTCATAAATAAGGCACAAAAATGTATTTGCTGAAACACTGAGAATTCCAGTGAGCAAAAAACAAACAGACAAAAAACAGTAAACATTAGTTGTTCAAATTAGACATGATCTAAGACCTTGAGATTTGACCTGCTTTTTAACTTATTATTAAGAATAATAGTCTATTGTGTAACTTGTAGAACATATTTTCTTACAATACAAGTGTGTGTTCACACAGGACATTCTTGTGTTCACAAACAGACGCAATGGAACAGAACGCAGGGTCACAAGACACGGTTTTAAAAGTTTAACTAATTTTAGCTTGACACACCATCTTAAAAAAGCAATACTCATGAAGCTGGAAAAGACATCAGTCTGATGCGTGTGTGTATTATTGTGCATTATGCAGTAGGTAATAGGATCAAGTACTGATACTGTGTGTTGTTGTGTTTATTTTTTTCTTTGGATTTTGTGTGGTTCTGTCATGCAAGACTTCTAGGTCTCTGGAATGCTGATAGACGTAGTTCTTGCACATAATGTTCTGTGAAACACAAGGTCGGGGTGATGGGCGAGTGAGTGGGTGAGAACGCAACCTGATCACTGTGTTTATGTAGTAACTTGGTCTGAATTGGCTTTATGTGTTTATATGGCAGCAATGCTCGAGTGACACAGAGCGGTTCTGAAAACATCAGCCTCTTTTGTGCTGGAGGAGTGGAAACCTGGCGCCACCAGAGAAATGACTGACAGACGTAAAGGGGAAGAACGAAGGAATGCAATTCTGTTCCCATTCCATTTTCTCTCTTTGTTATATTTGACATGACTTGTGGAGAATACATGAAGTAGTCTATGGTCGATTTGGAAGTAAAGCAGGTGGAGTTTTCAGAAGAAACAGTTAAATAAAATGTATTTTATTGTCTGAATTGGCACTTGACAGCATAATAAGATTTCAGAACTAACTGAAAATGTACTGAAAAAAATGACTTGCCATTGATTTTTGAACTGGAATGAATTTTATAGACTTCCATTAAAATGCCCCTATTATGCTATTTTAAAGATTCCTGATTTATTTTTATTTTTTTGGCGTCTCCTACAACAGGTTTACATGCATCCAAGCTCAAAAAACACTTAATTTCCTCATAATATCCACTGCAGCATCAGCTCTTTTCTCTCAGTGTCTGAAACGGTTTGATTAAAGATTTAGTCTCTCTAAACCCCGCCTCTCTGAGAGCTGCTCTGCTCTGATTGGTCAGATGGCCCAGTCTGTTGTGATTGGTCGACCGTGTCAGAAACCAAACACACATTATCATATCTGAATTTCAGCTCCGGATCTTCCTCAGCTCTTGATACTCAGTGATACGAACAGTAACGATGCCGTCGGTTTTACCGTATCAATCTCATCAAAGTGGATTTGCTGTCAGCAGAAAACAGCGTCTTCTCCACATGAACAACACGAACCAAACTCTTCCAGTCTCAGATACACTACAGTGTTTGAGGGTCAAAGTAGACGTTGTTCACGGCAGCCAATGAAGAACATAGACTGGCATTATGCAAATCTGTTACAAACCTACGCAGATTCAGCAGGAAGTGAGACTGGAGTTACTGACGACTCGTTTCAGTTCAGAATCACTTCTTTCTTTCAGGAGACAAAAACCCAATTTATCTGCACTTTGATCTGTGAAACTTTGTAGATCTTTTACATTCACAAACAGCTCTATTACACACTCCATGAAAGGGAAATTTCGAAAATGCATAATAGGGGCGCTTTAAATCACTGAAATACACACAAAGAAAATTATTTATTTGTTATGATTGTATTGTAAGTGGTCTCAGTCCACATTTCTGCAGATTACTGTGTGTCTGCACTGTTTAGACAACAAACTCAATGAAAGGTGATGCAGGTTTTATCAGTAAAGGAGTCGAGGGCTTCAGCATGACAATCCAAGTTCTCTCTGTTGGCTCGAATTGCATGGAAACGCTGATAATATCCATGTCTTTCAGCAAACTCAGCAACACTATCAGGCGATACCGTCTCTGTGAGCTCCTGTTTACACCTGCTATTAAAGGGGTGGTTGATTATGACTGAACTTTTTCAACTTTAGCTAGTGTGTAATGTTGCTGTTTGAGCATAAACAACATCTGCAAAGTTACAATGCTCAAAGTTCAAAGCAAAGGGAGATATTTTCTTTTACAGAAAACGCTTTATAAGGACTACAACAAACGGCTGGTAAGGACTACAATGAGCTTATTCAGGGTTAGAGACATCACTAACCGTAAAATTTAAATAAACCCCGCCCCACAGAACGCGATTTATAGATTATAATTACAGAATAGGCTTATCAATGACTAGAAGATAGTTAACTCCACATCAGCTTCATAAATTCATCAACTAATCATTCAGAAATGTCCTGTTGCTTCTACAGTACATGTTGTCACTTCCTCTTGAGTCTCTCCATTATTGGCCGACTCCGGTTTGAACATAAAAGGCTAAAAGTTTTTGAAATTTACACACACACACACACACACACACACACACACACACACACACACACACACACACACACACACACACACACACACACACACACACAAGCTCTTGAAGCTCCGCCCTCTGTGCCGGGAGTAGCAGCTCATTTGCATTTAAAGGGACACACAAAAACAGAGCGTTTTTGCTCACCCTCAAAAAGTGAAAGTTTTAACATGCTATAAAAAATATATTCATATTTTTGAGCTGAAACTTCACATACACACTCTTTTGTCATGAAAACAACAGACTTATTTTACATCTTGTGAAAAGGAGCATTATAGGACCCCTTTAAGATGCGTTTTGGTCGATCGGATCACAAGTGGACAACACTAAAAATGCAGGTGTAAACAGGGTCTAAAACATTTTGAGCTCGGTCACTTTCAACGACTTCCAGAGGTAGTCGAAAACGCATCCGACCAGATTACTCTCATATTGTAGAGGCTCATGTAGTCAAATGTGTTTGAACAGCAGAAAAAGACTGTCTTCTCTCCGCCTATTGACTGAATGCGTGAACATTATGGGAAGCGCGCTAGCCAGACAGGATTTAAACTTTGTTGAACTTCTTTTCAGAAGTGGCTGAAAGTGGACAAAGAGATGCATTAAATCACCAGGTGTAAACAGGAATCTGTCTCCCTCGTCTACTTGTGATCAATCATCTTTATACCAGGAGTAAACTGGTTCTGACATAATCAGAAAGAAGCAAATCATCACTCAATAGAAGCATCACGTAATGCAACATCTGCTCAAGACTATTACATTTCTGATGTTTTATTATTATTTAATGAATTAGTAATAGATTCATATATGGCTACATACACTATATTTGTGCAAAGGTTGCTTCAGTGTCTATCCAAACATACAAATATGTATGTGTACACATTACATACAAGTATAAATGGCCTAGTTTTTCCAGCAGGTGATGAACAGAATAAATCTAGCGTGCATCACTTGTGTTTTATGTTCCTGATGAACTTCACTAAGTCTTGAATTTATCATCTTTTCTTTGAACTTTATTTCTCAGTACATCTTTTCCTCTCTTATGTATATAATTAAATAAAGTGCTCCTCATGTCATAATGAATGCACTGGCACAAAAAAAGGATGTTGTTTTTAAAGCAAAATGCAAAATCGCTCATACATTTGTCATGCATATTTTGGATCCAAACACACACATAATGGTTTGCAGACTGAGGGCAGAGATGAATGGCTCTTTCATTTCTTCTGCGTGGTTGTACTGTATGTGTGGATGGATTGAACTGCATGATTGAGTCACTAAAAACTACAAAAGGCGTTCATGAAACTCTTGATGTTCTGAATTCCAATATGGAGTGAAAGCAAATAGTGCATAAACAGACTTTAAGTGAACTGATTTTATAAAGGAATGAAGAAGAAAACTCAGTTGTGTGGATGTATTTGAATACAGCAAACATTAAACAGAACTTCTTTTCTCTCTTTTTTACCAAGAAAAAAAAGACATTGGTAAGACAACAGTATTTGTTCTGACTCTTTTTTTTAGTCAAATGCTGACACAGTGGATTTTACAGGCTTTCTGCATGTTGTTAGATTTTATAACATCTCACCAACATTCGACTTGAAGCGTTGCTGAGAAATTTAACAGGTTGGGTCAATTCAGGTTTGCTTCCAAAACCTAACGCTTGGACGCTTCTGAACATTAGATATGGGATTGAGGCATTAAAACCTCATTTGATTTCCTAATCCTTAAATAACAAATTGTTATTAGGTCTGAAATATTTCCAGGACTGTAATAGTTATAATAGTGCAACAGCGTATATTTAACAAACATACTCTGCGAAATGCAGCAGCAATCAAGTTATTCTCTTTTTTGTAATTGCAATTAACTGTCACATTCATTTACATCAATATTGTGTTAATAGTAATAAACATAATTTTTCCGTATTACTTGCAGATCTCTTTGAAGATCTGCAAGACTACTGCAAGACACTTTACAAAATGTAAATGACTGCTGCATAGCACTAAATGCCTCTGCAAAATTACTGTATGTAACATTGCATGTTTGAAATATTAATACTGTCATTAATTTATTATTACTCATAATCACTCTCTCTCTGTGTGTGTGTGTGTATCCTGTTGTAATAAAACCTGGCATAAGATTGTTTTAGGGGTAAGGTTTAGATCAGGGTTATCTATAGCGCTTGTCCTCTGTAGGGTCTCGGGGTGTTGGAGTCTCTCCCAGCATTATTATTTGCATGTCTTTGCATTTTCCCAGTGAACTCACACACACACACACACACACACATAGGCTTTTCCCTGCCCTGGCATGTCACCATTTTGAAAATAACACCCTTAAATATTTCAGAACACATAATGCTCATGCCTGTGGACTGAGCCGATTCCTGTTTTCACATTCGCAGGAGATACACATAACAAAGGCCACAGTGTTTGGAGAGACTAAAAGCTCATTTAATCCTGTAACAAGCTGTGCTCGAGTCAAACCAGCACCTGTGTGAAACTACATACTAAACATGCACTAATGCACACGACCTGTTCTGCTGTCTGCATATGACCACACCGAGCACCAATACTGATGGATATTAATACACTGAAAAAAAAGGATATGATCAATAAGTCATGACAACAAATGTTTTTCTATTACTTTAACTCATAAAAATAATTTAACCTTTTTTTGTTGTTGTTATACAATATTTAATTAAATTAAATTAAATTTTTAAATGAGCTGAAATGACTTGTACAGCCAATTTGATTATACTATTTTTTTTTAAGTTGAATTAGGGGATTTTTTTAGTGTACTGTAGCTACTGTGATAAAAATATATGATCAGTATGTCATGGCAACTTGTGTTTTTACATTACTGTAACTTATCGAAATAATTTAAGCAATTTCAAGTTATGCAAGATTAAACGATCAGCTTAATATAATGTAAGTTTAAATGACATGTACAACCATGTTGATTATAGTTAATAATTTAAGTTGTAATATATGAAAAACATTTTTACAGATGAGAAAGAGGAAATAAATAAATAAATAAATAAATAAATAAAGTGGTCTGTCAGACCTAATCTGGCGCACACATATTTAAATCTATTATTTAACCCATATATAAAGCCATCACTGATCATTATTGATAAATATGTCGACATGTTTGAATGATTTAGTGGTAAGTCCTGACTCAAGAAGATCGAAACATCTGAATGTATCACTCTGTGGCTATTATTAAATAAAAGCATTTTCTTTCTTTTTTTGTGAGACATTTGCATACATTTGCATATGCAGATCTCTTTTCTATGGACTTCATTGTTTGGTTGACAATCCATCTCAAGTGGTCTAAGTTTTGATTTTTGTGATTATCTTAAGGTATTTGTACAGCAAAACCACCTTTTTATAAAAAAATGCATTTGTACTTTGCTTGGTTTAACCACAGCGGCCATCTTTGTGTGATGGCACACAACAAACTTTGGGCTATACAGATGTTTACAGAAACCTCAATATCGTAGCTCAGGATTAAAATTAAAAAGAAAATTTTAAAATAGTGGTTTAATAATACCAATACATAAACGGTAATCCTTAAATTGAATTTAATTTGGCCTAATTTAAAAATGGCCGAGCAACTTTACCATTTTTGGAGCACTTGAAATGCAATGACCCCGGAAGAAAAAGGTGAAAACAGACATTGTAGCATTAAAAGACATTTTGTTCTAAATTAGCATCCTAAAACTAGGTTATATATGTGGTAAAGTCAGACATGCAATTTTGGTATCTTTGGCAAAATGTGCTGATCGAATGAGGATTGACTATATCAGAGAATGTAAACCATGGTTTCAGTTTCTCATTTAAAAGTATCAGTTTAAGAACAGCTTTGCTCAAAGCTTAACCAGCATCTCCTGCACACATGGACCAACACGTCCTGATGGGATGAAGGCAGACTGGTAAAACAGGAGCTGTCTTTCTTAGAAGCAAGTTGTTAAACTTGGATTGCCCCTTTCATTCAACTGCATGCATACAAAGCTTTCTTCTTTATAGTACCTCATAAACTGACCCTTTTTATTTTGCCTTTTCAGGATGAAGCTGAACCAACATTTGGCCACCCCCTCCCAAGCCACCTTCACATTTATTACACCCCACACAACCGAAAGACTAAGACAACTGGTCACTGACCAGAACCCAACATCGACCAGAGAATCATCCAATCCAGACAAGACCTGACCTTCAGACATGAACTTCAGCCTGACAAAACATCACAATTTGTTTTAAAAAAGATACCGAACTGTGTTCAAAGAGTATGATGAAGAATCTCCATGCATCCATGTTAGTTCAGCAGTGTTAGCAAACCATACTTTGTTGAAGTAAATCACTTTGCATTTAGTAACACAGCTTGGTCTTGAAGTGTTTGCTGATGTGAAGGTCTACAAAACATCGAGCCATAACCAACAGTCAAAAGAGGAAACTAAACTTGCATCTAATGTATCAACTGAAGCATGCAGACGAGAACTATGAGTTATTAACAAACTTTCTACAACAACATATCTTAAGTGTTTACACAAACATTTTGGCCGATACCGATAACCGATAATTTGTTATTTTTGAAAGCCGATAACCGATATATTGGTCGATAAACCTTAATCCAAGTTTTTATAAAATTTTTGAGAGCCTGATTACAAAAACAAGTCTCACCATTAAAAGCCATGTCCTAAGCACACAATTATAATATTCTCATTATAATTGTATGTAGCCGATATGACAGACTTGTGCTGTGCATGTTGCATTTGACTGTATTTTCCTTTTTTGAAGTGATTCCAATCATATTTCAAGCAATTCAAAACCCTCATGTTGAACATTGCGCATCTGAAGTGTCTCAGCTGAAGGAAATAATCCATTATCTATCGGCTTTAATATATCGGCCAGATTTTCTTATTTGGCCGATAACGATAACATTAAAAATGAACATATATCAGCCGATATTGATATGGTGGCCAATATATTGTGCATCGCTACTAAGGGTAATGAACTAGCAAAAGCGAACAAGTTCAAGTTTAGATGGAGAGGTAGGACTCAGCTGTTGCTCCTCTGAGGGTGAGAAGACACTTCAGACTATTGTAAACGGTTCATTGTGAGGTGGGCCTTGTTGTGGGGTGCGATGTTCTTTCAAGCCGTCAGTCTGGCTATAAAATGGCATTACGGCATAGAGGCAAATTCCAGCAGGACCGTGTGAAATCCACTCACGCGCACATACAATAAGACACAGACGCAGACACATGGGCTGTGATTCATATAAATACGACTCTTGTTTCTGTATTTTTCTTTCTAGTTCCCTGAGTGTGCTTTAAACTTGATGACAGACATTGCAAGAGTCAATGAGTTATTTCTTCATTGAAATATGTAATGAATTCCAAATGACTGGACAAAGATGGAGACAACATGAAGGACACTGAATATTTTTCATGTAGGTGCACTAAGATAATCACAACTCTTGCTCACTGTCATATTTCAGTTCAGCTATTTACTTTCAACTAAATAACTTGGATCTCATTATGTGACATTTAAATAACCTTATAAATGTGGAGCATTTCCATATTGAATGACCTTGCCAAAGGATTTTCCTGTGAAAGGCAAATGTTAAGCAGAAAACCCCTAATCCTCCCATTCTCTCCTGGTTTCTGTTCCATCGGGCTCCCTAATCCTTTAATTGAGTTCATTGTATTCATAATTAAATAATTAAAGACATCCATTAAAGTCAAAATGATGCTGAGAGACTCTGAACACACACACACACACACACACACACACACACACACACACACGAGAGATTACTTGACTTGAAGCCTGTATATAAATAATGCATTATAAAAGTGTTTTAATGAATTAATTATACTTTGTAATGCACCTTATAAGGCAATGCATGATATCATGAATAACTGTAGCCACAGTTATAATACATTATAATATTTACTGATTCTCTGTTACACCTTTAGAAAGTATAATGCACTAAAATACGACAAACAAATTTTAGATGTAACAAGAATCTGCAAATATACTGCATTTTAACTTGCAATTATTTGTGAAAAGATATAATACCTTACATTATTTCCGTGCATTATTTAAACTAGAGTGTGTGCATTATTCATATTTGTATATATTTTATTTTATCACCATATACCATAAATACATATTTTCTTTAATAATCAGGATAATATTTTGTGTGTCATAGTTTTACCACCGTTTTCTGCGTACAATTAAAGGTTATACTGCGTTTAAAAGCCCTGGGCCTGCATTTATATGTTAATTTTTGACTGTTTCAACCAAATATGAGCATGAAACTCCAATTTGCAGTCATCGCAATGAATATTAATAACGTCACTTTATAGGACAACGACTGTTTATAATTGTTGCCATTATCATCACTAATTACTAAGCATCTATCACAATGACAGTATTCAGAAATATTATTATTATGCAAAAGGATCAGCATTTTAGCATCATCATCATCATCAGTAAATTTGTTCTGACGACTAGGCAAAAGGTCTAGCCTTTAGAAAGTTAACAAAAGTACCATTTAAGCCAGTTAGCGCATGACAAGATGCTGAGCACACACACCACACTCACTCAGACTCCAAGAATAACTAATGCTCATGCTGGAGAGGACACAGAGATATGAACACGTGCAGCTGGGGAGAGTAGAGACTCCTCACACTTACACTGCAGGCTCGTGGTGTTGCTCCATGAGAAGGACTCGAGTGCAGGGAAGAAGGAGCTGGCTTTCCTGAGCATGCATGAACTCTGAGCGCTCACGTCGAACAGGGGTCTGGCCCCGACCCCGAGAGCCTCCACACAGTCAAACATCACGTCCAGTCTTCAACACAAACGCTGAGTCTCAAGCTGTCGGTGAACTGCAGATCCAGCAGACGATGACCCACTCAAACACAGTCCTCCAGTCAGTCTGACACGGCTGCCAAAGCTATCAATCACAATAGAAAGTCTCAAGGACTTGAGACTTCTGTTTCAGGTGTAGCTGTCACTCTAGCCGACTGGTTTTCTCTCAGTAACTGGAACTGTTGTGTTCTGTTCCCTCTGTCGAGTCAAGCGGCTCCAGTGCTGGTCTACAGTGATCATCACCTCTCTGCTGTCTGAGTTCATGAGCTTTATCAACCTGTCAGGACTCTTGAGTGTCAGCTAACACACTGAGTCTCCACAACCTTCACTCGCCTCGGCTTTAGCTCAGCCCACAACGAGGGAGAGGGAGAGGAATGACAGAGCGAGGGAGTGAGGGAGTGAAGGAGGGAGGGAAAGAGGGAGGGAGGCGGGTGCTTTTGTGGTTGGCTGAAAGACGAAAACTTTCCCTTCCATTTTCTGCTAGAGCAATCTGTCAGCCTGCATCATATTTTATACCTTTGCAAATGAAAACAAACAACATGACCTCCTCTCACTCCCTCTATCTATCAATCTTCTTGCACTGTTCCTTTGAAATATATCGCCTTCTTTTTCTCTAGACGCACTCGCTCATGCGAAAGTGTTGATACTCACAGGGCTGTGCAACTGAATTGAAGAATGCCTTTTAAATTACACTTCCTGAATACGAGTTGACATGCAGGAATGTGATTCTAATTAGAATACAATAAGTTAAAGTCCCCCTGTGGTGAAAATCAAGCTTTTAATGTTGTTTATGTGTCTATGTGGTGTTTTTAATATGCTTTAAGACAAACCATGTGTAAATTCATAAGTCGACAGCATTGCTGAGTATTTCCTCCTTAAAACTGCAGTGAACCAAAGACAGTCTCAAAAACACGCTTTGAAATCGCTGGTGTTTCTGACGTCACAAACTACCTTGTAACCAATCAGATCAACGTGTGATCGTCAACCAGTGGATCTCTGAGCTGAGTGAGTGAGTGGAGGCGGGGAGAATTTGCATATTCATAGAACCGCGCATACTAAATGAGGCAAGGGTGTCGAATTACATTCAAGCTATTTTAAGGCATGAAGAATTTCTTTCAAGGAAAAAAACTATTAAATATGTCATTTTGGTGATCAAAGATGAGTTTTAAGGGATCAACTTATTGGCTACAGGAGGACTTTAAATGAAATCTAACCCTAATTTTTAAGTTTGTCAAAAAGACTTATGAAAGTTTTGAATTTTTTTTTTTAAATATTAAAGTTGTATGGTTTTTTTATCTTACGGAAATCGATAAACAACTTTGAATTACTGTAATAAGGAGACACTTCTTCAATTCTGACTTTTATCAAAAAAGTTCAAAAATCATATATACAGAACATTTTAAACAAAAGACACTTAATGAAGAAAAAACATTTAAGATTCTCTTGCATTTACAGTATATGTTAGTATATGTAAATATATGTGTGACATACTGCTGAAATTCATGTTAATTCAGTTCAACTTTTCACTCAGATTGTTCACTCAAGTATAATATAATTTGTAATGAAACAATTTGTATTTAACTAAGAAAACACAAAAAGTATTTTCACTAGTGGTCTTGGACCTTTGGGCCAATGATTTTAAAGGGATACTTCACCTCTGGGAAGATGAATGTGTATTTAAAATAGGTCATTTAAGTAGAAGAAATGTGGAGAAATTTTTGAATTTGGAGCTTTCTAGACTGAGAAAAGCCAGAAAATGTATTTTTGGCTTATGTGGATGAAAGACAACAACTCCCAGAATGCACTTGCTTCGCTGCCTTAGGAGGCCACGCCTACCGGTTAGAGAGCACAGTTGAAAACAACAAGGCTAGCCTAAGTAAGTGATGAGTTTGCCAGGGATTTAGAGACCCAAAATGTCCGGGATTCGGCTTTTGCGTTCTACAGTCGCCATTCATCATGTTTACTGTGGCGAGCAGGACGAGGCTGACGGCCGCGGGAGAACGGCGCGAGGCCGGTGGCTTCATTACTGAGACGCGCCGGGTCTCGCATATCTCACGAAGGAGCGGGAATTTTCTTAGCAATGTTAAAACGCACATCAACCAACCAATCACTTGTTTAGCGTTCATGTAAACACTACAGTCAGATTCACCGATCGGAATTAATTCAGTTAGATTGAAACGAGAGGTGTGCATGTAAACAATGAATGGCGACCGCAGAACGCAAAAGCCGAATCCCGGACATTTTTAACAGTCTCGCCCGCCGGACAAGTCCGGGAAAAGGAAGATGGTAACCCCTACTTACTCAGCTTTCTCCTATTATTCAGCTTTCTCCACAGAACAAGAGCATGCTAGCTTAGCTTCCAAAGAAAGACGGCTGATACTGTGTACATTCTGTGAGTGAGATCCCACCCTCTATGGGCGGGCTGAAAACATGCGGAACAACGCCATCTACTGGCTGTAGTCTTTAGCCTCTGGACAGAAAATCCTCCGATGACGCAAAATGACGATTTTTGCGTCATCGGAGGATTTTTTCCAGACAAAAAATACATAAATCTCTCCTCTCAGGGGGATATGAGGGGGGAAAGCATGGTAATTCGAAAAATACTACAGGTTTTCTACTAATACAAAGCTTAATGCTAAATCCTGAAGTAACCCTTTAAATGATTTTAACTTACGGAACAGAAATTAATAATATGTCTTGATGTTATCCTAATCTTATATTGTAGTTGTTTTTTTTCCAATTCAAAAATTTGATCTCTAAACAAATAAACACAACGATTTTATTAATAATGGGTCTCAATATATAGCCTAGAAATCTAGACGCACCCTAGCGGCAGCAAAATTTATTTTGCAGCCAGGGTAGTCTAGCAACTCTCCATTGACTTTTGGAGCTGTAAAAACCTAAATTGGGTCAGGCCAATCACATCGTGTATAGAGTAGGCGGGGCGGGCTTAACATAATGACGACAGAGTTGCGACGGTTCCCTGCTACTTGAATACAAAGAAGAGCTGCTGCTGGCGAACAGTCTTTCGAATCGGCTTTGGCCGCGACTCTGGAGGACTTGGAGTTAAGTTTTTCTTTGAGAAAAGAGCAAAGAACGGGACTTAAGTCATTCTTAAAACAGCAAGATGTGTTCGTAGTTTTGCCGGCCAGATTCAAAAGTTGAATCTATCAACTAACGTTAGCTCCGCTGTTGGGAAAACGCTCTGGTTGGTTGATGCGCTGTCCTATTGCATGCAGAGTGAATTTGAAAGACAGCCGTTTATCCCGCCCCTCGGATTGAGCCGTGGTGAGTTGCCAGACCTAACATCTTGATGTAGGTCTGGCTTGCCAGGCTACTCAATATAGGCATAAATACAATACATTACATAGATAAAAGATGTTACATTACATGATGTGCTGTGATAGCCTTTTGCTTAACAGTCAGCTATAACAATTAAAATATTCATATAGCTAAAAAAAAAAAGCATTAACATGAGGAATATTTCCATCTACAGTATTTCAGATCGCATTCCTCCCTCTTCTGCTGTTCACTTCCTGTCCTTTCTCAATAAAAGTGCATCAATAAAAGGCCATAGATTAACTGAAAGTTTCCATCCAGTTCTACAGAGAAGAAATGTGTTTTGGTTTGACTGTGAAGGGTTATGGATGTACAGTGTAACTATTTGAAGACTTTCGCCACATTAAAGAGACTCATAGCCAGTCAAAAGCTCTTCAAGCCTGTCTTTCAGCGATGTTTTCATCATCATCATCATCATTGCCCCAAACCCTCACCTCACCTCACCTCACCTCTCCTCCATGGGTTTACTACATCATCTTTATTTTTCTCTCATTTCATCAAGTGCACCACAACTTAATGCTGTCCAGATCTGCGGTAACTCTTCCAATCCGTCGCTACTGAAATATGCCGAAATCGACGTCAACTGTCCCTGTTGACTCTGTATTGCATTTCTTAATTCTTCTAAACTTGACTTGACCCAGCCAAAGTCTGCATCAAATGTTCTTACTTTGACATGTTTTTCATAGTGTTGTGCATTATTTAGAAAGCAGTGCTAAAGGATGAAAAAAACGTTTCACATATTTACAGAGGAAACTGTGAGTTAATGATGACAGAGATGTTTTTGTGTTGTTTTTATGTAATGTCCAGACATTGCAGCTTGTCATTTTTCTAAGTAAAACAACATGTAATCTATTTATATTAAGACTAATTGTTAGTCTTTTGAAATAAGCGATTTCCCCTGTTTGTTGCATTTCTGCAGCATAGCACTTTGAATCAAATGTAATCGCTGACTCATGAGTCTCATTATAATCACATTTCCTCCAGAGGAGTGTGAGAGAAGAAGAGTGGCATGAAATTCAGACAAACCCACAGCCTATATGATTCACCTTCCATGCTTTTCCCTTTTCCTCCCCTCATTCACGAGGACTGAACTCTTAAAGCCAGCCCCAGTGGGGTGCTAACATTCCCCCAAAACTTCTGCCCTCCCTCCCTCTCTCTCTCTCTCTCTGGTTCACTCACTCTCTCTGGCGCCTGGTTCTCTATGCTTGCCTCACTCAACTCTTTGGGCCCTATCATACATCCGGTGCAATGCAGTGCCAGGCGTGACAAAAGTGAGTTTTGCTGTTTCAGCCTGACGCAGTTTTCATTTTCACGTCCTGCGCCACATTGTTTAAATAGCAAATGAATTTGCGCCCATTTGTGCGCCCATGGGCTGCTGGTCTGAAAACGAGGTGTGTTCTGGCGCATTGTTGGAGCGTTGCTATTTTGAGGAATCAGAAATAGACTGCGCCATTTACCAACTGAAATCTGGTCTAAAGTCAAGGGCACAGTATTTTTTTTGTTATTTAAAGAGCGCATTAGTGTAATGTGCACCTATAGGTGCGTACACTCTGCTTATTACACACACAGGGATGCGCAGCAGCACACAAATTTGGCAAATATTAAAAATAAAAGGATTACAATGTAAAAGATTATTATTGTGTACATAAAGATATGGTGGAATCCGGCTTGTCCCGTAGATGGTCTGCTTGTGCTTTAACCTCACACACACACACACACACACACACACACACACACACACACACAGCTTTAACCTTGTGCATGAGCAGATCCATTTCCTCGCAGATCCGTTTCCTCGCTAGAGAAGCGTTCAGTTTTTCTGCTTGCTAATTCCGTCATGTAAATAGTGAATCCGCCTTGGCGCAAGTGCAACTGGCTTTTTAAAGGGAATGGGAGAAGAGACTCTGATTGGTTTATTTTATGTTACGCCCAAAACACACCCATTACTCATTAAGAGAATATGGACAACACTTTTTGACCATGCGCCGGGAGCGACGACCATTTTTCCCGTCGTCCAAATGGCGACGACCATTTGATCATTTTATTTGGACTCACACTAAGTGCTCTTACACCGTGTGCTTTAGACCATGCGCTCAGATCCTTAAAATAGGGCCCTTTGTCTGTTTTTTCATTGTGCCACTTGTTTATTCCCCTAATTTTCCTAATACCCAATTGGTTACCCTTTATTTCGATGGTCCAATTTAGGCATTCTACTAACTTTGCACATGTATGTCAACTAAGGGTACGTTTACACGACAACAATGTACTAAAAATGGAAACGTTTTTCCTTCGCATTTTGAAAAGACAAACACACACAAAAAAAAATCCCATTGAGATGGAATCCCGAAAACGACTAAAAACGCTGTATTATGCATGCCAGGCCAGAAGTCAGCAATGCCAATTTGTAAAGAAACATTCTTCTACAGAGTGGTGAATAGAAACAATCAAGATGGTGAAAGCATGTTGTGTTCATTTTCATGTTGTGAAAGTGTTAATAAACACTTTTTGTTGTGGTTGTCAAGTACTCGTACATGACTATAGACACACATGTGCATGATGTTGCCGTTTACACAAATTTGCATATACACAGTTAACGCGGAGGCGATAATTGTATGGTTTTCAAAAACGTGCACTTTGAAACTCGTTTTCAAAAGTTTGCATTCTCAGGCTCCCAAAATCCGTCGTGTAAATGAACGGCATAAATGAAATGCATAAAAGGTTTTCAGTTTATAGTTGAAAACGGTGCAGTGTAAACGGCCCCTCACTCTCATTAAAGTATTAGTAGACTTTTAGGTTAGGGTTTGGGTCAGAATAAGTTGACATGTAGTTGCAAAGTTACTTATAATCAGTAGAATGTGTGCTGGGATCATCAAAATAAAAGTATTATCAGATATTAAACAGACAGTTGACATGTAGTTGCAAAGTTACTTATAGTTAGTAGAATGGACCATTGAAAAAATGTCACCATTAAATCCTCTTTTTATATTCATTATTTTATTCATGACTTTTACATGTAAGAGAATGTGTTTGTGGAGTTTTTTGCAGGGTTACTCTTCGCTGTAGTTTCACAGGTATTTTTTTTTATTGTTAGTTCATCTTAACATATAATTAATGAATAAAATTCTTCCAAGACATTTGAGGGGGAAAAAGTGTCTCTTAGGTTACTAACCAGAGTTATTTTATATTTGGGAAATGCAGCATAAATACAGTATGTTCTACCTAAGAGAATTACAAAAAAAAAAATTTTATATCGAAACACTACATTGTAGAAAAATGTAACGTTCAAAACTTTTTTCTTTTTTCCACATTCTTGTTTTGTCAATATCTGTTCATGTTTATATAGTCTACAGATGTCTTACATACATTTGGCAATGCAGAGACGACAAAAAAAAAAAAAAAAAAAACCTTTCAGCCAATATACAATGTGTACACAATACACAATACAGGATATGTGCTTTTCCTGTCATTTTTGTACCAAAAAAAATTTTTTTTAATGCATTTTCACTAAAATGGAACAAAAACACCCATGCTTTTCTTTCTCCTGCCTTCCCATTCTGTAGACATCTGTTAATCCGCACATACGTTACCCCCTATTTCACCCCATACCTTTGCTCTCTCTGCCTCAACATTTTCACCTGTCTTTCAACACGTCCCCCTCCTTCTCTTGCTTTTCTCATTCTCTTGTTCTCTCTCTCTCTCTCTCTCTCTCTTTCTCTCTCTCTCTCTCTCTCTCTCTCTCTCTCTCTCTCTCTCTCTCTCTCTCACACACTCACACACACACACACACACACACACACACACACACACACACACACACACACACACACACACACACACACACTCCTCAGTGACACACAGCAGGGAGCAGCACTGCACAGTCTCAGCCAGTTCTGTTCTCTCCACACCTTGAGGCAATTACACCCCCTTCAAACACACACACACACACACACACTCGCGGGCCAAGGCTTGAGGACTGCAGAAAGGAAAGGGGAATGCAGACAGGAAAAGGTGCCCCATTCTGTCTCTTTCTCTCTGTCTCTTTCTCAGGCCTTCCTGCTTTTCGTCGATCTGCCAATCATTCCTGTCCATCTGTGCCTCTGCTCCCTTTCTATCTTTTTATTTTTTGTATATTGTCTCTGTCTTTGTCCATTGGCGTCAGTGGCTCATCTGCAGGATCTTGCAGAATCAAACTTATGTTTTTTTTTACTGCCGAACACTAGCGTCATGGGATGCCCAGACAGACCGAACAAACCCTGCTCTGTTCAAACGACTCGCTCTTCTTCCAGCGAGGAACATAAACCTGGACCTCATCATTTGTGGCTGGAGCTACGCAGCGTTTGGGTTTGGATTTCTGACTGCATGTGTGCTGGATTTGCTTGTATTGGAATGTGTGGTTCCTTGGGGGTCTGTAGTGTGTGTGTGTCTGTGTGTGTGTGTGTGTGTGTGTGTGTGTGTGTGTGTGTGTGTGTGTGTGTGTGTGTGTGTGTGTGTGTGTGTGTGTGTGTGTGTGTGTGTGTGTGTGTGTGTGTGTGTGTGCCGGTCATGAATTGTAATCTGACCCTCAAGGGGGAAAACAGTCTTCTCTGCATTATAGGGCACTTATGTACACATACAAACATTTGCAAATGTGCAATTAACTACATTTCCATTGCTAATAAATCTGCAAAAGTTCATTCAAAGGAGAAGTCGGCTATGTAGAAGTTGACGTCTACTGACGACGCGCAAATGAAAGAACACAGATGCAGCCGAATCATTTCCATAAAGATAAACACAATCTACCAAGCGCAGATTAGCGTAGTCCTCTGATAATCATGTGCGGGGGATCTACTAACAGGCACAAAATGGGTTAAGAGATGCTTTTTTTGTGCCAAACACCAGAAAATTAATGCAAACCTTAGTAAATCACCTCGCATGATTCATTTAAGTACTCTCTTCCAATAAATTTTGCACCTGAAAGGGAAACTCCTACAAATGCATAAGCCGCAAAAATAACTGTCCAAGCCTTTTCATTGCTAATTTTTCACTGCGTGTCTTCAGTAAATCCCGACAGTAGTTTTAAACGCAGAAAGAGGGTTTGCACTGATGCAAGCTGTTAGTAAATCAAATAAAAAAAATAAAACAATTTACTGGAGTAAGTAGATTTACTAACAATTTCTGAGTGGAAATTGTTTCTACACCTAATTTGGTCCCACTTTATATTAAGTATCTTTCACTACCATGTACCTACATAAAAAGTAACAATAATTGTTACGCACAATACACTTATTGTGTTGATGTATTGCAGAGCACTTGTGCTGCTACTGATGTGGATATGGGTAAGGTTAGGACAGGTTTGGTGGTATAGGTAGGGTTAAGGGTTGGTTAAGGGTCAACGGTAATTATAGATGTAATTACAGACATTATTTACAGATGTAATTACATGCACATGTTTTTTTTAAATATAAGTTCAATGTTAAAACCAAGCGGCAACCTTCCTGTCTCTCTCTCGAATCCAACAAGAAAATGACTTAAACTGCAATTCATCGACTGGCCACAAGAGACAGGCTGCAAAAGAGAGTCAATCCCATAGACCCCTATGTTAAAATGCCCAACTTTACAGCAGAAAAAAATATGTTTACAGCCTGGTGTAAAAAGTGGTTTTGGACTATATTGCTAATTTTGCCATTCATGACAACTGTGAGGGGGTGAATTTTTTTATAACTCATCCATTTAAATTATGTTAAGTCTTAAAGTTCTGCATAATTAGGGGCGTGGCCACTTGAGTGACAGATGGATTGCCACTGATGTCACTACTAGCCGTTTGTCTGCTGTCTGTTAGCGTCACGTCACCTCAGCTAATCCGCCTCGCTGCCCATTTTCATTTATCCGGGAGTAACGCGCTGCCAAAATGGCGACCTACGGGTGACGTTACTGACACTACGTCCATATTTTTTTACAGACTAAGGTAAAAACACAACTACACAATAAGTGCATTGTATCAAGTAATTCATTTAATTATTATTACATAGTTATAAACAGTTAGTTACATAGTTATATTTTTAAACAATGTTGAAATGTTCCTTTTTAGGTGAACTATTCCTGTAACTGGACAAGCAGAAAGATTCATGCACAGCTCGACAAACGCTACCGGCATAAAAGCGTTCGACTCGCTACTTTTTTAATGCCAGTAAGTCATGCCAGCTAACTTGTGATGGGACAGTTTCCCTGCAGCATGTGCACAAGCCGGCTGATCTCTATCACCACACATTCCTCTGTCTGTCGATGTGCCTTTCTTTCTTTAAAGTTGAACAAATTAAGAAGATAATCCTGTATAATTTGGCAATGTTAATTTTACTCAAATGAGTTTACTAGAATCCTCCATCATGCAAACACTCAATCACTACTTCCAATTTCTCTCTCTCTCTCTCTCTCTCTCTCTCTGTCACACACACACACACACACACACACACACACACCACTGGTGGTTTAAAGAATTGGGCCAAACCCCAGAAATTCCACTCCAATTCTATATAAATAAATAGCGAGGCACAATGTGTAGTTTGTGCTTTCCCAGCCTCAGTCCTTCATAACCTCAGCGTTGGCCATCCTCTGCCTCGCTCTTAAAACTAGAAGAATTTGACATTTGTTTCAAATGCTACCTCTTTTTTCATCTCACATTCTGCATCTATGAAACCAGAAGCTCCACGAGATTCCCAAACTCATGTGCAGATAAGTGTGTGTGTGTGTGTGTGTGTGTGTGTGTGTGTGTGCAATACAATAGATGTGATCCATTTTGTGCACTACTATTTGTACGAGAATGTGAGATTACATTCCTCAGTGACTGAAAAGTATTCCATATTTCCCAATGCATTCAATAATATTTGTCAATGAGAGAAAAACCCTTCATAACAGATAATGATGTCATTAAACTAATATACCATATTTGTCCTTTTTTATTTATCAAAGTGCCGTTCAAGGAAAGTCTGTACACTCGCCAGCCATATTTGCAACGCCTCGAGCATCCAAGTAGAGTTCTCAACGGGTCGGGTCGGCCCGACAAACCCGACGGGACCCGCGGGTTCAGGTCGAAAATATAAGCAAATGACTCGGGTCGGGTCGGACCTCGGGCTTAATCTTTTCCGCTCAGTGAAAAAACATTTATTAATCATCGCTGCTGTTCACCGTAAAGAAAGTCTGGCTGCTGCGTGCAACGTGCATCATGGAGAGGGGCGGAGGCAGACCTGACGCCGCTGCGTGCACGCCTTTAGCCAGGAGAGAAGAAGATGGAGTTGGTGAAAAGTAAACTTGCCGCAGGTGAATTCACCGTCGCTACTACAGGAGTGGGAAAATCAGAGGTCTGGAAAGTGTTTGGAGTGGTGCTGGATTCTGATGGAATGTGATGTGCAATGCTCAAAATGCAAGGTGCTGATGAGGTGCTATTATTGTGTGAAGATTTTTATTTAAGGCATATTTATATAGCCTATTTATATATTTAAAGTTTATTGTTTCAGTTGTTTGTATTGTTTGTATTGTTAAAAGGCATGAACATTAAAGGTTGATTTGAATTCCCGTCTGCTGGTCATGATAATACGTGTATGAGAAAAAAGAGGGAAAAAAAAAACAGAATCGGCGTCGGGCCGCGGGCCGGGTTCGGGCTGATAATTCATGTTGATGTGTCGGGTTACATCATGTCCGGGCTTTAAAAGCCACGGGCCGGGTCGGGTCGGGTTGTAATTTTCAGGCCCGTTGAGAACTCTACATCCAAGTCCAAATCCCATCTATTTGAATGGGGGAATCCTGAAATCTCAAAAACTGCTTGTCGAAATCACAATTAAATAACATATTTTAAATCAGCAACAAAATCTGACATGAACTGTCTAAATGTTGTTTCATATGCTCAAATGATGTTAAAATAATAGCTTAATAGCTTATTTTTCAGTCTAGACCAGGTTATGTGCAGGCATAAGAGCGCATCTCATAAATGAATGTCTTTACCAATCAGCGATTGGCTGTTTTATTTAGAAGGTGAGACTTATTCCACCATATTGTGCTTTCCTTCTGGTATTCTTAAGTAATATTAGTGCAACATCTTTGTATTTCTAAAGTCTTTAGAAACATAAAGGGCCCTATCTTGCACCCAGCGCAATTGACTTTATACACCGACGCATGTATCATTCCTATTTTGCACCCGTGCACAGCGGACTTTTCCCTCCACAGACGCACGTCGGTAAATTAGGGAATGAACTTGCGCTCCCGGGGGTGGTTCAGCGAAAAAGAGGAGGCGTGTTCCGCCGCAAACGTTCCCTGGTGCTATTTTGCAGTTTCAGAAAACAATTCCGTCACTGAACAGGAAAAACCTAGTCTAAAGTCAGTTGCGCATGTTATTCATATGCTATTTTAAAGGGTCATTTCACCCATTTGAACATTGTTTTTTATTTAAAGTGGGTCATATATGTAGTCGAAATGTAAAATAATTTTTGAATTTGGTGCCTTCGTGACCGAGAAAAGACAAAAAATAACTTCAGAACACATTTGTATGAAAGACAACAACTCCCACAATGCACCACATTGCACAGCTCCGCAAGCCACTCCCACTAATCCAGAAAGCGCATATCTGCCTATAAGAGAAATCACTCTTCCGTCTACAAGGCTAGCTACTACCAGAGCTTGAAATTCATTTCACATTCACACAAAATGTCTAGTTAGTTGGCGAACTCATATAGTGCATTACTCCTCGTTTGTATTTCTTTCGAAAAGGTGAATTATTGCATGGTACCTGGATGTTCAGTCAGAACATATGCGGTGCGAAACTAGGATAGTTCTCAACACAAACGTCCGTGTCCTCGTCTGATTCAGAGATTTCGTCCAGGAGAAATTGTCATCGTTGAAATTCTTTGCCACAGACGGACTCTATCTCTGTGTTCGTAGCGGTTCGTAGCTGCATTGTGAGATCACCGGCGCCACCAGTCCGCCCTAACTCGAGCCAGTCCGGGCTCCTCGTCCGCGGCAGGCAGGTCTTCTGCCTCGGCTGCTCTTCGCTATAATGCGGCTTGTAAAGGTAGCCACAGACACCTGATTCAAGCATCAGACTTCCGAAATCCTCTTCTTCTATATCATATTGAGCACTCTCCTCCGCTATTGTCATAACTTTACATCTGTCTCCACAGCGCCTGTTAGCTTAGCTTCAAACAAGATGGAGGATATTGCTTTCAGTTTCAGAGAGTAAAGTCCCACCCACTGATCTATAATAGGTCTGTAGCGTGAGCGCGCCCCACCCTGGGAAAGATGCGGAACTAGTGTCTGTAGTCTTAACAGAAATCCCCCCCTCTAACACTTCCTCCTACAATGACGCAAAATGACGATTTTTGCGTCATTGTAGGAGGAAGTGTAAGAGGTAAATAACAGATTTCTCCCGTCTCAGGGGAAAATGAGAGAGTGTTGCACGACCATTCAATAGTATGACTGGGTTTCTAACAATGCAAAGCTTAATGCAAATGGGTGAAGTGTCCCTTTAAGGGCGCATGCTTGGCCATAATCAATATAGCGTGTGCACAACAAAGCTTATCTCATCTACACACAGACGCAGCAGTTCTCATTTTTAGAAAACCATACATTATTACAAGGAAAAATATGGAACAATGGACGCCATGGAACGCCATGGAACAAGCACGTCTGCTCTTAAAGGGAATGTGAGATGATGCTCTGATTGGTTTATTTCACGTTACGCCCAAACCACACCTATGAATAATGAAGCGACTTCAGACCAACCCATTTTAGATTTGCGTCGGGCGCAAGAGTCATTTATCCCGCCGGTATAATAGCAACAGCGCCCGAGATCCGCCCACAAAGTTACTTGCGTTTCGCGCTTGATACTTGCGTTTCAGATCGTTAAAATAGGGCCATATTTTTGAAAATGTTATATTTCAAATGATATATTTTGCCTTGGTGCAAATGCAATATTTTAAATATTAAAGTCCCCATGTGGTGAAAATGCAGCTTTTAATGTTGTTTATATGTCTATGTGGTGTTTTTAATATGCTTTAAGACAAACCATGTGTAAATTCATAAGTCGACAGCATTGCTGATTATTTTCTCTCCTTAAAACTGCAGTGAACCACGTCTCAAAAACACGGTTTGAAATCGCTGGTGTTTCTGACGTCACAAACTACCTTGTAACCAATCAGATCAACGTGTGATCGTCAACCAGTGGATCTCTGAGCTGAGTGAGTGAGTGGAGGCGGGGCTCATTTGCATATTCATAGAACCATGTTTACTAAATGAGGCAAGGGTGTAAAGTTGCATTCAAGGTATTTTAAGGCATGAATAATTTTTTTTTTTAAATATGTCATTTTGGTGATCAAAGATGAGTTTTAAGGGAGAAAATTATCGACTACAGGGGGACTTTAAATGTCACATTTACATATTTTTTATATTCTATATTTCACAAGAACAGTTTAAGACCTGATATATTGATATCTCAAATTTCTCCCAACTTTGCAATGTCAGTGTTTCTCTTCTATGTGTTGTGAATGTCAAATTTTAAATTGTAGCTGTACAGAACTCACAGGTTTTAGGTGCAGACTAAAAGTGTACAAACTCAACTGGATTTTTCTCCGTATTCGTCCAACATTTCAGGACGTTAAATCTGAAGCTAATAAAAAAGTAAAGTGGTCTTTTATGTACAGTTAATAGAGTTGCTGTCAGTACTGAGGCTGAATAATGTTTCAGCGCTGATGTCATGAGCTGGAAGAGGGAGAGTTGATTATTTAAGGTGTCCTTAAAGAGATAGTTCACCCAAAAAATGAAATTCTGTCATCATTTACTCAAGTTGTTCGAAACCTCTATGAATTTCTATTTTCTGCTGAACACAAAAGAAGATATTTTGAAGAATGTCGGTAACCAAACAGCTGATGGATCCCATTGACTTCCATAGTATTTTTTATTTTATTTCCATACTATGAAAGTCAATGTGGTCCATCAACTTTTTGTTTACCCATATTCTTCAAAATATCTTCTTTTTTTTGTTCAACAGAAGAAAGAAATTCATACAGGTTTGAAACAACTTGAGGGTGAGTAAATGCCAAAATCATAGAAATAACAGCAAACATTTGTGATACCAAACCTCTGGCCTTAAAACATCAGAGAATCCACCATCAACTGCATGTATTCAATAAGATAAAACTGTACTTACATCCTAATCACATTTACAAAGCTCTTTAGTTAGAAGGTTGTTTATTTTACCATATTACTCGTAATATTTTATAATATTTATAGGCTACCATTCACTATATGCAAATTTTCTATATGGTATATGGTAAATATGAAAAAATGGTATAATGTTTCCCACATTGCACTTAATTTCCAGTGTCATGAATAAAGATGCTGCAAAGACCCACTGAACAACCTTAAGGCCTGGAACATGCTACTCAAATACATGAAAGCTTTTAGCTAGGAAACTTGGATTCCCTTTCAGTCGCTCACGTTTGACGTAACAATGTAATTGGGATCACTTCAGGGAGCCCTATCATCTTTGAGTGTCTACAGAATGAGCCAATGACCGTTGGCGTGCGTAAATCGCGTCACGCGCCCCGCCATGCAGCGCGGGTATAAACAGGAAGCGGGCACACGCACATATCGTCTTTCACCTCGGAGCTGAGCTTCTGTTTGTCTTCCGAAATCTACAGACTGCTACTGTGTTGGAGACTCCTTCAAGACTCTCTCTCTTCGGTGTTGGTGTGACGGTGCGATCAGCGAGTGGCCGCGAGCTTAAGCTCACACAACTGCTGTTTTCACAGCAAGCTTATTTCTGTGTCGGTATCGGTGGGCGTTTCCCTTATAGTGTTTACAGCACTGCTGTACACTGCGGCCATTCCCTGGATGCCTAAGCACTGTGAGAGTAGCGGAAAGAGTGTATTTCTTCTTTTCTTTCTTTTTCTTTACAAAAGAGCAACACAAGCGAACCCTGCATCCTTTTCAGGATGTCATTTCGCTTGTGTGTTTCTGGGTGCGGTCATTCCCTGGTGCCAGCAGACGGCCACAATAGTTGCCTCACATGTTTGGGCATTCAGCATGCTGAGGCCGCTTTTGTGAATAGTTCATGTTCCCAATGCGGGAATATTACTATGACCGCGTTAAGATCGAGACTCGCTTACCTCAAGGGAGGTGCAGTCCCCTCGCCTATGCCCCGATCTAGCGTCTATTCTGCCCCGAATAGGCCTACTTCGGCGCTTAGCCAGGGTGATCTGAGGATCACAAACGCGGCCGCCACTGGAGCTTCCAAAAGAACCTAATGGTCCTTCTCTTGAACGACCAGCTGTGTCTTTTGGGGCTCCTCCTGACAACCAGATGTTGATAGCAGCATCAGAGGGGGAGCTTCGCTCCTCTGGAGATGAAGATTCGGCTGCGTTACCTCCTTCGGGAAGTGTAGCGTTGCCCGAGTCCGATCCAGAGTGGGCAGCTATGCTTTCCTGGGCCGCCGAGAAGGTCGGGCTTGAGTGGAACCCTCCAACACGTCCTGAACCTTCCCGGCTGGATGTTTGGTTTCTCGGGGCGGCCCGTGCTGGTTCTCAGCGCGCCGCCCCGGTGCCTTTCTTCTCGGAAGTGCACGAGGAGCTCACCAGGTCGTGGTCTCCACCGTATAGTGCTCTGACCCAGAGCTCCTCCTCCGCGATTCAGTTCGCCTGGCGTCCCCCTGCATTCAGGGGCATTCTTTTCACCCGTGTTCTGGCGGACAATGTCCCTGTGCTCAGGGTGGAGATCGCAGTCCTACTGGCAAAGGACGCGATCGAGCCGGTCCCTCCAGCCAATATGAAGACCGGCTTCTACAGCCGTACATCATTGTACCCAAGAAAGGTGGTGGGTTATGGCCAATCTTGGACCTGCATGTCCTGAACCAGTCCCTTCACAGGCTGCCGTTCAAGATGCTTATGCAGAAATGCATTTTCAAGTGCATCCGTACCCAAGATTGGTTTGCAGCGATCGACCTGAAGGACGTGTACTTTCATGTCTCGATTCTCCCTCGACACAGACCATTTCATCGTTTTGCGTTCGAGGGACGGGCATATCAGTACAAAGTCTTATGTTGTCGCTATTGCCGCACATCATGATGCAGTTGAAGGTAAGTCACTGGGAAAGCGCGACCTGATCATCAGGTTGGATACTAAATCCACCTCGCCCACGCTCTAAACCCTCTTGGGATTTGTTTCTAGTCCTTTCGGCACTTCAGAGACCACCCTTTAAACCTTTGCAGTCAGCAGAGTTAAAAATTCTGTCCTGTAAAACAGTACTCCTGGTTGCATTGGCCTCTATCAAGAGGGTAGGGGACCTGCATGCATTTTCGGTCGACGAATCGTGCCTAGAATTCGGCCCGGCTAACTCTCATGTGATCCTGAGATCATGGTCCGGATATGTGTCCAAAGTTCCTACCACTCCCTTCCGGGACCAGGTAGTGAACATGCAAGCGCTGCCTTCGGAGGAGGCAGACCCAGCCCTGGCATTTCTCTGTCCCGTTTGCGCTCTGCGTCAGTATGTGGACAGAACGCAAAGTCTCAGGACCTCAGATCAGCTCTTCGTCTGTTATGGAGGCTAGCAGAAGGCAAAGGCTGTCTCCAAGCAGAGGATGGCCCACTGGTTAGTGGATGCCATCGCCTTGGCTTACGAAGGAATGCCAGGCCTAGTGCTCGTATGCTTGTGTAACTTGTGCTAGGCTGGGTTCCATATGTGGTGATCCCTGCAGCGATCCCATATGCGTATTCTTCAACGATTAGCTCCCTGCGGTGAGCCCGTGACTTTCCCTTGGCAAAGTCCGCTCTGCCGTCACTGTCTGGTGTTGCCTCCCCCTTCTCAGATTGGAACCACCCCAGTGACATTCCATATGTTGCACTGCCCCTGACCGGCCAATCCGTATGTGTCCTCTCCTTGTGGCAGGATGTGGCTCCGCAGTGTACCTCTCCCTTGGAAAGGCACGCTTTCCCAGTGTTATCCAAGAGTTTCACTGTGTGGGTTATAACGGAACAGCAGTTCGAACTCCCTCTACGCAGGTCTTCAGCCCCAGCCAGTCTTCAGTCCCAGAATGAGAGTCTTGCATAGGGCGCTGGATGTGGCACCAACCGTGGCGGTTTCCATGGGATCCCAATTACGTCGCCACGTCGACACTACGTCGAACGTGAGCGACTGAAAGGGAACATCTCGGTTACTTATGTAACCCTCGTTCCCTGAAGGCCATCACTACGGCTCCTCAGCGAAAAATTATATGTGTGTGCGCCCGCTTCCTGTTTATACCCGCACTGCGGGGCAGGGCGCGTGACGCGAATCACGCATACCAACAGTCATTGGCTCGTTCTGTAGACACTCGAAGATGATAGGGCTCCCTGAAGTGACCCCAATTACGTTGTCACGTTGACGTTATGTCTCCCGTTCCCTCCTTCAGGGAATGAGGGTGACATTAGTAACCGAGACGTTTTTACATTGTTGCATTATGCTATAGATGCATTTTTAGTGCTGCCACAAGGGGCACTATAGCATGCATTAACATAAACTGTCCTCTTCTATGGTTAGTTTACTTTTTTCATCACAACTACTGTCATAATACAGCAACAGGTTGAAAAAAACGTTGAGAAAGTCAGTTACAGTGAACGTGTTGTTATTCAGATACTGTATAAACACACAGTTTAGTGGCCTATACATTTGAATCTAACTCTTGAGTACAGTGTTAAAAGTGTTAGATCGGTAGAAAGTGGGTTGGACCATTATTCATATCTGCATTGCACACTTTCATGAGCTTCTGGCCTTATTTTTAAGATGGTGAAGGCTTTAAAACACTCTGTTGTGTGTAATGCAAAAGAAACAGCCTGTCCCGCCCGCCTAGCCCATCTGTCTCTCTGTCTGTTCCCACCCTGAAAGAAGAAAGGATAGATTGAGGGATGAGTAGATGTTATCTCATATTAATGGACGTGTGTGTATGAAGGCAC
Source organism: Scardinius erythrophthalmus (assembly GCF_964197995.2). Taxonomy (NCBI): domain Eukaryota; kingdom Metazoa; phylum Chordata; class Actinopteri; order Cypriniformes; family Leuciscidae; genus Scardinius; species Scardinius erythrophthalmus. The sequence goes on from NW_028296399.1 coordinate 90,364, forward strand.
CACATAATGAGATAATCACATGCGGTACTTACAGAACTGTTGATGCAACCACTTTACTTTTAATACGTTTGTCTCTCATCATGAAAACAAAAGCAGTATTTCATGTATGATACGTCAAACATCCGCTACTTCCTGTGTGTTTTTATTGTGTTATTTTTAATAAAATGTAATCTTTGTTCAGGTCGATGTTTAGTGGTTTATGCCCTTTCACTCTTTCCTGGCTGTAAATTGACATTTTTTGTTTATTCAAAGGACTTGAATTTGCCTGTGTTTGTGTGTGTGTGCGTGCGTGTGCGTTTGTGTGCATGCGTGTGTGTGTGTGTGTGTGTGTGTGTGTGTGTGTGTGTGTGTGTGTGTGTGTGTGTGTGTGTGTGTGTGTGTGTGCGTGTGTGTGTGTGCATGTGTGTGTGGGTGTTTGCGTGCGTGTGCAAGTGTGTGTGGGTGTGTGTGTGTGCGTGCGTGTGTGTGTGTGTGTGTGTGTGTGTGTGTGTGTGTGTGTGGGTGTTTGCGTGCGTGTGCAAGTGCGTGTGCAAGTGTGGGTGTAAGTGTGTGTGGGTGTGTGTGTGTGTGTGCGTGCGTGTGTGTGTGTGTGTGTGTGTGTGTGTGTGTGTGTGTGTGTGTGCGCGCGTGTGTGTGTGTGCGCGTGTTTCAGCTGGATTATTCCAGGAGGTGGTGACTGACATGTGGTCTGCTTGATTCAGCAGATGTGCGTGTCTGAACACGACCAACATCAAGAACAAACCCTGAATCACACAAGCAAACTGCACAAATTCAAATCACACTTTACTGGAAGAATCTTATATATTAGCCTCATATATTCTACTGTTCCTTATACCAAAACCATATTTATATACTTTAAGTCAAAAGTTTGGAATGATTAAGATTTTTTTATGTTTCTGAAAAAAGTCTCTTCTGCTCACCAAGGCTGCATTTATTTAATAAAAAATATAGTAAAAACAGCAACACTCTGAAATACTATTACATTAAATATTAAATATAAAAATATTAAATATGAATACTTAAAAAAAATACTTTTTTAAATATTAAAATAACAGTTTTCTATGTGAATATATTATAACATTTTCAGCATCATTACTCCAGTCTTCAGTGTCACATGATCCTTCAGAAATCATTCTAATATGAGGATTTGCTGCTCAAGATTTATTTATTATAATTATAATATATATATAGTTTTTACTGCTTAATATTTTTGTAGAAACTGTGATAGACTACCATCAAAAAGTTCAATTAAAAAAAGAAAGAAATTAATAACCCTAAAAAAAAGACATTTATACTGTTAGAAAATATTTATATTTAAAAAAAATATATTCTTTTGAACAATATTTTCATCAAAAAATTCAGTTTTCAAAATGTTAAGCAGCAAAAAATGGTTGTCAACAGTGAAAATGTACTGATTTTAAGCAGCAAATCAGAATATTAGAATGATTTCTGAAGGATCATGTGACACTGAAAACAATATCTGCAACATAAAAAAGAAGAAATAGATTGTCTGTGCTACTGCAGACACAAGCTATTAGTTTCTGTGTGTGTAGTTGTTCATAAGATGGGGTTATTCTGAAAGCTACTTACACAGAGCTGCCATCTCTTTGGGAAGGTCCGCCCCAAATCGTCCAAAGAGGCTGCCATTGGCCAGGAGATCAAAGGGGGAGTGGTTTCGCATTGAGCTGAAGGCAAAGGGGTAGAACCCTGTCATGTGACTCACAGGCCTCTCCCTATTGGTTGCCATTTTGATGATGGCGCTCCTCCAGCGTCCAAAGATGGTGCTATCGTTGAGGTGGTGAATTATCTGTCTCTTACCACTATCTCACTTCTCACTCAGGCACTTTTTATTAAAGGAATTATTTTACTAAACTCTATGCGCTAACCATAAATCCATTATACACTTTTGTTGGTTTGCGTAGCACTGGTTTGGAGGGAAGATGAACTCAGCAAGTGATCCAAAATTGATGTAAAATCCAACAGGTGCCTGGAAAAAAACACAAGAGGGAAAAAATAGTTTAACACATACTTGTTAATTACCTCTGACCCATTTCAGTTCACATATTTTTTTGTCAGCATGATCTAGTAAATTGGCCACTATGCACTATTTACAACAGTTCAGCACAAATGCCTTCTCATAAAATTCCTGAGGGTCAAACGTCAAACATAAGACTTATACAGTACTGGACATTATTAACATATAAAGCTAGCCTGGGTGCCAGCCCGAACCCCGCCCACAATATTTTTTGGTCGGGAAGTTCGGTCTGGACTCGATCCATTGAGGAGTAATTATGCTCGGCTCCTAGAAGGCCGAGCCAATCAAATTGCCAGGGCGGGCTTTAATCGATGATGGACAGATGGTCTGCGGTTACGTCACCAAAGAGCGCTTGATTTGAATTAGTTTACAACAAAGACGACTGCAGCTGGAGAATTGAGATTTCACGAGTTCACATTTACAAATAAGTCAGATAGAATAAATGCGTAGGCTATATGAGATGTCACGAGTTCACACAAATAAGTAAGATAGAATAAATGCGTATATGACGTTCTGTCCGAGGAGAGGGCTGTGGGCTCGGTAGCCATACTCCCCCCGTGTTCCTGGTTGTGAGAGAACAAGACAAGAGTGAGGATTCGGGGTGGTGGAGGGATGCTGAAAAACTGTCAAGGAGTGTTAGGTAAGTTGACAGAGCGAATATGCTTCCTCGGTAACCTTAGACATGGTATTGTTTGATGACAAGTTGATATTGGATTGATTATTTGTACGTGCTCCTCCCGAACTTTGTTTATGAAACATCATGTGTAGATTCCGCCATCGCGTCTGTTATAGAAGATATCGACAGCGCATTCATTTTAAAAGAGGAACAGAAAGCCGCGCCCGCGACATTTTGTTGGTTGAAAATATGAATGAAGGACATGCGTCATTTACTCCGTTGCTCTGATTGGTTGTAGGTCTATCCAATTGAGTGCAGAGGTTTTTTTTTTCCTAGTTCGGTTGAGACACGCCCCATAATCAAATCTCTATGGAGCGGTATCAGACTCACATTCTGACTAGAATATGAGTATGACGAAGTCAGGCTAATATAAAGCAGAATAATGCAGATTCTGAACTGTCTATATCTGACAGTGGTTTGTGGATGGCGGTGCAGAGTGCAAAATGGCTGATTTCTGGAAAAATAGAAATTTGCCAATAAAATATGCCATCTACAACTGTTCCTAAACTCACACATATTTTGCTCACTCTTTACTGTGCAGGATGTTGCGAACTGAATGGGGGAAGAAGAAAAAAATCCGATCTGACAGTTCAGATCGAAAGACATTTCCAAGAATCTGAAATTGCAATCTGATTTCAGACCACATATGAATGTGGTTTGGAGTGGGGTTTTTAAAAGCCATATTTCATGTGGTTTTCTGCTGTTTAAACTGTAAACAACGAAACGGATTTGATCTGGATAAGAAAAGAAAAAGAAAAAAAATCCGACTGCCTGATGAAAGACTTTTTATAAAAAAAAAAAGGTCATTTAGATGATAAAAGAGTAGAGAAATGAAATGAAATGAAATGAAATGAAACTAAACTAGTTCTGCTGAGATTCTGAAGTGTGCAACTGATGGACACTTTACTATCCCATGAGGCCACAGGAGAGGATTTATGAATGACAGTGACACGACGCAACTGACACAGTAGCCTAAGTCACATCAGGCCCGGACTGGCCATCGGGAGCACCGGGAGAATTCCCGGTGGCCTGGCGACTAATTTGGCCTTCTTTTTTTTTTATACTACTACATTTACCAGTGATCATTTTCGAATTTGTCATTCAATAAAATTATTATTATAAAATAAAATCATGAATCTGTAAGTCTTGACTGGCAAGGCTACGATTCGACTTTAAGCCTCAGCTAAACGATTAAACAGAAAATGCGAGCAGCAGCCGATGATGGAGAGAAAACGGCCAGGTGGAGCAGAGAGGGAAAGGACAACGAAAAAGAAAGCACCCGAACAAGCATCAAAATGTTGCAAAATGAATGACCTGTTCATGGCTTCAAGTGCAGGTCAGTTTCATTTGTAAATACTGTACTTTTTTCTTCGTTAACTTAGTATTGAAATGCTAGCAAATGTAAGCGGTATAGCGCCCCTTTTACTATCGTCACTCAAAATACTGTATGCTAAAGGAGATTAATATTATTTAGTGTAAAGTTACATTAGTAATTTTGCAGACAAATATTAACATTTATGTGGTACTGGGAGCAGGGAGACAGGAGTGATAGACAGTGCAGACATCAACAAAAAAAAAATTTATTTTTTTTTTACATATTGTATGACATATAGTGTTGCTAAATGTTGGATATTTAAGTAATTTTAAGATAAAAACAACAACATTTTGTCATAAATATAATACTTTGATTTTTTACTAAAATAAATGTAGATTCTGGGCAAGAGGTGGTTGTTTTACACCAAGGTGGAGACAGTTCTGTTTGTAACATGAGGCCAGAACAAGTGACAGGTGAAGAAGAGACAGGTACAAGAAAAATACGCACACTTTATACATACATACATACATATATAACAGTCCTCCACTTTACTTAGTGTATGAGGCTGATGATCCTGGTGGAAGGGAGAGACAGAGAGATATTAGAGAAAATTAAGAGAAGGAAAAGGGAAGTGAGGATACCGTTCAAGAGAAAGCCTTTAATTATTTTACACGGCCCCAGCCTAAGGATTTAGACCAATAAATCTAATTTAGTAAAAAATAGGGTTGTCCGTGTTTCTAAAATTTATTTGGGTGCATAGGATGGCCTGAATAGGTGTAGGATTTCCCGGCCTGAAATTGTGTCCCAGTCCATCCCTGAGTCACATGACCGTGACAACATGGTGAATGTAGTACGTCGGGTTGTCATTCATACACATTTATACTTAATACATACTTTTTAAAATGCTCCTAAAGTAAGTTTCAAACCTAAGGAAGTACCTACTATATTATTGTATGCGATTTCAGACGCAGTGCATGGCTCATTTGAAGCTCCTAAACCAGTTACGACAGATCACTTCTGACACATGACATAAATTAATATGCTTTTAATAAGGGAAAGAAACCACTGAGTTTTATTACTTGAAGGGTTAGTTCACCCAAAAATGAAAATTATCCCATTAATTACTCCCTCAAGCATTCCTAGGTGTAAATTACTTTCTTCTTTGAGCAAAAGATAATCAGAGTTATATTAACTAATATCCTAGCTCTTCCAAGCTTCATAATGGGAGTGAATGGTACCTGAGATTTTTGAAGCCCAAAAAAGTGCATCCATCCATTATAAAAGTAAGTATTGCTTTGGATTTTGAACGACTGATTTTGGCAGATGAGAAATTTGACCTTGAAGAGATATAAAGACGAAACAGCATAATCAAACAGACATGACGCCATTTGGTTTTAGTGAGAAACACTGTGAAAGAAATCGAAAGCCAACAAACAGATGAACTGAGGGGGAGAAACAGAGCGAGTCTCTTGTTGGGG